>NC_092270.1:18437439-18737439 GCF_036320965.1 Panulirus ornatus
AAAGAAACCTCATGAATAAACAGAGGGTCTGTTTAAGTAAAGGCTCCTCATGAATAAACAGAGGGTCTGTTTAAGTAAAGGCTCCTCATGAATAAACAGAGGGTCTGTTTAAGTAAAGAAACCTCATGAATAAACAGAGGGTCTGTTTAAGTAAAGAAACCTCATAAATAAACTGAGGGTCTGTTTAAGTAAAGAAACCTCATAAATAAACTGAGGGTTTGTTTAAGTAAAGGCTCCTCATGAACTATGCTAGCAAGCTTTTAACAAAGTCATACCATGAGCCAAACGAAGGCTCTGTTTAAGCAAAGATTCCTCATGAGCCATATGAAGGCTCCTTAAGAGGCACCTCATTAACCAAGAGAGGCACTGTTTCAGCCAAGGCTCCTCATGAAACATACACAGCCTCTGTTAAGTGATCCTCATGAACCAAGTAAGGGCTATGTTTTCAGCAAAGGCTACTCATGAGTTAAATGAGGAGGGTTCAGTTTATGTAATGGCTCCAAGTGAACCTAAGCAAGGGCTATTTAACACAAAGGCTCCTCATGAACCAAGAAAGGCCTCTTTTTCATGAAAAGGCTCCGCATGACCTACGTGAGGGCTCTGCTTGATTCATGGCTCTGTAAAGGCTCGGTTAAAGCCAAACGAAGGCCTTGGTTAAAACAGGCTCCTCATACACCAAGTGAAGGCTGATTGTGCAATGTCTTATGCAATGATGATAGCTCTGAAACAAGCAAGGGCTGATTAAACAAAGGCTCTTCATGGACCAAGTGATGGGTCTGCTAATATAACGGTTACTTACGAGCCAAGTGAGGACTCTTTTAAGCAAAGGCTCCTTGAGAATTAACTGAAGGCTCCAATAACTAGACTCCTCATGAACCAAGTGGGGGCTCTGTTTAAGCAAAGGTCCCTCATGAACCAAGTGAGGGCTCTGTTTAAGCAAAGGCCCCTCACGAACCAAGTGAGGGCTCCGTTTAAGCAAAGACCCCTCATGAACCAAGTTAGGGCTCTGTTTAAGCAAAGGCCCCTCATGAACCAAGTGAGGGCTCTGTTTAAGCAAAGGCCCCTCATGAACCAAGTGAGGGCTCTGATTAAGCAAAGGCCCCTCATGAACCAAGTGAGGGCTCTGTTTAAGCAAAGGCCCCTCACGAACCAAGTGAGGGCTCTGTTTAAGCAAATGCCCCTCACGAACCAAGTGAGGGCTCTGTTTAAGCAAAGGCCCCTCATGAACCAAGTGAGGACTCTGTTTAAGCAAAGGCCCCTCATGAACCAAGTGAGGGCTCTATTTCAGAAAACACTTCTCATTAATCAAAGGAGGGCTCTATTTAAGCAAAGGTTATGGAAATACAAACAAGGGCTCTTAAATCAAAGGTTTCTCATGAACCTAGTAAGGGCACTGTTTGAACAAAGGCTCCTTATGACCTAATAAAGGTCTGTTTATATAAAGGCTGTTCATGAACTCCGCAAGGTTTCTGCTTAACCAAAGCCTCCTCATGAACTAAATGAGTAGGCTCTGTATAAGAGCTCCTCATGAATCAAAGGCTCATTCAAACAAGACTTCTCACAAACCAAGCGAGAGCTCTGTTTAAGCAAAGGGTTCTGTTTAAATAATTGCTCCTCGTGAACCACGCTAAGGTTCCTCATGAACCAAACGAGGGTTCTATTTAGAGAAAACTCATGAAAATAAGAGGTCTCTGTTTACTCATGTAGCAAGTGTTTCAGAGGATCCTCATGAAGCAAGTGAGGGGCTCTGTACAGGAAAATGCTCCTCATGAACGGAAAGGGCCCTATTCAAGCAACCCCTCCTTGTAAAGAAGTGAAGGCTCTGTATAAACAAAGGCTATTCATGAACCAAGTAAGGGCTCTTGTTTTAAACTAAAGCTTCTCAAAACCAAACGAGGGTTAGTGAATCCAAGACTTCTCAAAACCAAGCAATGGCTAGGTTTAAGTAAAGGCTCCTCATTAATTAAACAAGTTCTCTGTTAAACCAAAGGCTTCACATGAACCAAGTAAGGTCTCTGTTTAAGTAGAAGCTTGTCAAGAACCAAGTAAGGCTCTGCTTTGGTAAAGGCTCCTCACAAACTAAGTCTCTCTTTAATCAACACCATATGAAGTAAACCAAGGCTGTTTAAATAGACTCCTCGTGAGGCAAACAAGGGCTCTCTCTCACGAACCACATAAAAAGGCTCTATTAAGGTTAAGGCTTCTCATGAATTAAACAAGGGCTTTTTTCAGATAATGGCTCAGAAGGAACTAAAGAAAAAAAAAGACATCTTCGACTAAAGGCTCCTCATGAACAAGGGCTCTTGTTACAGTAAAGCCTTTACATAAGCAAGTGAAGATTCTGGGGAAAGAAACGCTCCCCATTTACGAAAAGGCTGTTTAAAAAAGAAAAAAAAAGGTTCCTCATGAACTAAGCGAGGGCTTGGTTTAAGAAAAGGCTCCTAGTGAACTAAGCGAGTGTTCTGTGTAAGAAAAGGCTCCTAGTGAACTAAGCGAGTGTTCTGTGTAAGAAAAGGCTCCTAGTGAACTAAGCGAGTGCTCTGCTTAAGAAAAGGCTCTTAGTGAACTAAGCGAGTGTTCTGTGTAAGAAAAGGCTCTTAGTGAACTAAGCGAGTGCTCTGCTTAAGAAAAGGCTCTTAGTGAACTCAGCGAGTGTTTTGTGTAAGAAAAGGCTCCTAGTGAACTCAGCGAGTGCTCTGTGTAAGAAAAGGCTCCTAGTGAACTAAGCGAGTGCTCTGCTTAAGAAAAGGCTCCTAGTGAACTCAGCGAGTGTTTTGTGTAAGAAAAGGCTCCTAGTGAACTAAGCGAGTGCTCTGTGTAAGAAAAGGCTCCTCAGGAACTAGACAAAAAGCTCTGTTCAGCCAAAAGCTTTGTCACGATCAAGCAAAGGGCTCTGTTTAGTCAAAGATGCCTCATAAACCAAGCAAAGGGCTGTGTGACCAGAAACTCCTCATGAACCAAGTGAGGGGTCTTAAAGTAAAAGCTAATCATGAAGGAAACAAGTGCTCTTGAAGCCAAAGGTTTCTCATAAGCCAAGTGAGGACAGTTGAGTAAAGGCTCCTCATGATCTGCGTGAGGACTCGGTTTTAAGTAACTTATGAGCCAAGGGAGGCCTGTGTTTAAGCAAAGGCTTCTCCTTGAACCCAAGTGAGGTCTCTTTACGTAAAGGCTCCTAGCGAGGTTTAAAGATAAGCAAAGCCTCCTGATCAGTTGAGCCAGGGCTCTGTTTAAGTTAAGGCTTCTCATGTATCAGACGAGGGCTTTGTTTAAGCTAAGGCTTCTCATGTATCAAACGAGGGCTCTGTTTAAGCTAAGGCTTCTCATGTATCAAACGAGGGCTCTGTTTAAGCTAAGGCTTCTCAGGTATCAGACGAGGGCTCTGTTTAAGCTAAGGCTTCTCATGTATCAAACGAGGGCTCTGTTTAAGCTAAGGCTTCTCATGTATCAGACGAGGGCTCTGTTTAAGCTAAGGCTTCTCATGTATCAGACGAGGGCTCTGTTTAAGCTAAGGCTTCTCATGTATCAAACGAGGGCTCTGTTTAAGCTAAGGCTTCTCATGTATCAAACGAGGGCTCTGTTTAAGCTAAGGCTTCTCATGTATCATACGAGGGCTCTGTTTAAGCTAAGGCTTCTCATGTATCAGACGAGGGCTCTGTTTAAGCTAAGGCTTCTCATGTATCAAACGAGGGCTCGGTTTAAGCTAAGAATCCTCATGTATCAAACGAGGGCTCTGTTTAAGCTAAGGCTCCTCATATACCAAAAGAGGGCTCTGTTTAAGCTAAACCTCCTCATGTACCAAAAGAGGGCTCTGTTTAAGCTAAGGCTCCTCATGTATCAAACGAGGGGTCTGTTTAAGCTAAGGCTCCTCATGTACCAAAAGAGGGCTCTGTTTAAGCTAAGGCTCCACATGTACCAAAAGAGGGCTCTGTTTAAGCTAAGGATTCTCATGTATCAAACGAGGGCTCTGTTCAAGTAAAGGCTTCTCATTTATCATACGAGGGCTCTGTTTAAGCTAAGGTTTCTCATGAACCAAACGAGGGCTCTAAGTAAGGGCTCCTCATGATCCAAGAGAGCGCTATATCTAAGTATGGCTCATGATCTAAGAGAGGGCTATGTTTATGTAAGGGCTCCTCATGATCCGAGAGGGTTATATTTAAGTAAGGGCTCCTCATGATCCAAGAGAGGGCTACATCTAAGTAAGGCTCCTCATGATCTATGAGAGGGCTATGTTTATGTAAGGGCTCCTCGTGATCCATGAGAGGGCTATATTCAAGTAAGGGCTCCTCATGATCCAAGAGAGGGTTATGTTTATGTACGGGCTCCTCATGATCCAAGAGAGGGCTACATCTAAGTATGGCTCCTCATGATCTGAGAGAGGGCTATGTTTATGTAAGGGCTCCTCGTGATCCAAGAGAGGGCTACATTCAAGTAAGGGTTTCTCATGATCCAAGAGAGGGCTGTATTCAAGTAAGGGCTCCTCATGATCCAAGAGGGGGCTATATTTAAGGGCTCCTCATGATTAAAGAAAGGGCTATGTTTAAATAAGGGCTCTTCATGATCCAAGATAGGGCTATATTCAAGTAAGGGCTCCTCATGATGCAAGAGAGGGCTAAATTTAAGTAAGGGCTCCTCATGATCCAAGAGAGGGCTATGTTTAAGTAAGAGCTCCTCATGATCCAAGAGAGGGCTATATTCAAGTAAGGGCTCCTCATGATCCAAGAGAGGGCTATATCTAAGTAAGGGTTCCTCATGATCCAAGAGAGGGCTATATTTAAGTAAGGGCTCCTCATGATCCAAGAGAGGGCTAGGTTTAAGTAAGGGCTCCTCATGATCCAAGAGAGGGCTATATTTAAGTAAGGGTTCCTTATGATCCAAGAGAGGGCTATATTTAAGTAAGGGTTCCTCATGATCCAAGAGAGGGCTATATTTAAGTAAGGGCTCCTCATGATCCAAGAGAGGGCTATATTTAAGTAAGGGCTTCTCATGATCCAAGAGAGGGCTATGTTTAAGTAAGGGCTCCTCATGATTCATGGGAATGCTATATCTAAGTAAGAGCTCCTCATGATCCAAGAGAGGGCTATGTTTAAGTAAGGGCTCCTCATGATCCGAGAGGGCTATATTTAAGTAAGGGTTCCTCATGATTCATTGGAGGGCTATATCTAAGTAAGAGCTCCTCATGATCCAAGAGAGGGCTATGTTTAAGTAAGGGCTCCTCATGATCCAAGAGAGGGCTATATTTAAGGACTCCTCATGGTTCATGGGAGGGCTATATCTAAGTAAGAGCTCCTCATGATCCAAGAGAGGGCTATGTTTAAGTAAGGGCTCCTCATGACCCAAGAGAGGGTTATATTTAAGTAAGGGTTCCTCATGATCCAAGAGAGGGTTATATTTAAGTAAGGGTTCCTCATGATCCAAGAGAGGGCTATATTTAAGTAAGGGCTCCTCATGATCCAAGAGAGGGCTATGTTTAAGTAAGGGCTCCTCATGATCCAAGAGAGGGCTATGTTTAAGTAAGAGCTCCTCATGATCCAAGAGAGGGCTATATTTAAGTAAGGGTTCCTCATGATCCAAGAGAGGGCTATATTTAAGTAAGGGCTCCTCATGATCCAAGAGAGGGCTATGTTTAAGTAAGGGCTCCTCATGATCCAAGAGAGGGCTATGCTTAAGTAAGGGCTCCTCATGATCCAAGAGAGGGCTATGTTTAAGTAAGGGCTCCTCATGATCCAAGAGAGGGCTATGTTTAAGTAAGGGATCCTCATGATCCAAGAGAGGGCTATGTTTAAGTAAGGGCTCCTCGTGATTCATGGGAAGGCTATTTTTAAGTAAGGGCTCCTCATGATCCAAGAGAGGGCTATGTTTAAGTAAGAGCTCCTCATGATCCAAGAGAGGGCTATGTTAAAGTAAGGGCTCATGATCCATGGAAGGGCTATATTTAAGTAAGGGTTCCTCATGATTCAAGAGAGGGCTATGTTTAAGTAAGAGCTCATGATCCAAGAGAGGGCTATGTTAAAGTAAGGGCTCATGATCCATGGGAGGGCTAAGATTTAAGTAAGGGTTCCTCATGATCCAAGAGAGGGCTATGTTTCAGTAAGGGCTCCTCATGATCCAAGAGAGGGCTATACTTAAGTAAGGGCTCCTCATGATCCAAGAAAGGACTATGTTTAAGTAAGGGCTCCTCATGATTCATGGGAGAGCTATATTTAAGTAATAGCTCCTCATGATCCAAGAGAGGGCCATTTTTAAGTAAGGGCTCCTCATGATCCAAGAGAGGGCTATGTTTAAGTAAGCTCATTATTCATGAGAGGGCTATGTTTAAGTAAGCTCATTATTCAAGAGAGGGCTATGTTAAAGGTCTCATTATCCAATTAAGGCTATACTTAAGTAAGGGCCCATCATGATTCAAGAGAGGGCTATGTTTAAGTAAGGGTTCCTCATGATCCATGAGAGGGCTACATTTAAGTAAGAGCTCCTCATGATTCAGGAGAGGGCTATGTTTAAGTAAGGGCTCCTCATGATCCATAGGAGGGTTATATTTAAGTAAGGACTCCTCATGATCCAAGAGAGGGCTATATTTAAGTAAGGGTTCCTCATGATCCAAGAGAGGGCTATATTTAAGAAAGGGCTCCTCATGATCCAAGAGAGGGCTATATTTAAGTAAGGGTTCCTCATGATCCAAGAGAGGGCTATATTTAAGAAAGGGCTCCTCATGATCCAAGAGAGGGCTATATTTAAGTAAGGGTTCCTCATGATCCAAGAGAGGGCTATATTCAAGTAAGGGCTCCTCATGATCCAAGAGAGGGCTATATTCAAGTAAGGGCTCATGATCCAAGAGTTATATTCAAGTAAGGGCTCCTCATGATCCAAGAGTTATATTCAAGTAAGGGCTCCTCATGATCCAAGAGTTATATTCAAGTAAGGGCTCCTCATGATCCAAGAGAGGGCTATATTTAAGTAAGGGCTCCTCATGATCCAAGAGAGGGCTATATTTAAGTAAGGACTCCTCATGATCTAAGAGGGCTATATTCAGGTAAGGGCTCCTCGTGATCCAAGAGAGGGCTATATTCAAGTAAGGGCTCCTCATGATCCAAGAGAGGGCTATATTCAAGTAAGGGTTCCTCATGATCCAAGAGAGGGCTATATTTAAGTAAGGAATCCTCATGATCCAAGAGAGCTATATTCAAGTAAGGGCTCCTCATGATCCAAGAGAGGGCTATATTTAAGTAAGGGCTCCTCATGATCCAAGAGAGGGCTATATCTTCAAGTAAGGGCTCCTCATGATCCAAGAGAGGGCTATATTTTCAAGTAAGGGCTCCTCATGATCCAAGAGAGGGCTATATTTTCAAGTAAGGGCTCCTCATGATTAAAGAAAGGGCTATATTTAAGGGCTCCTCATGATCCAAGAGAGTGATATATATTCAAGTAAGGGCTCCTCATGATCCAAGAGAGGGATATATATTCAAGTAAGGGCTCCTCATGATCCAAGAGAGGGCTATATTTTCAAGTAAGGGTTCCTCATGATCCAAGAGAGGGCTATATTTAAGTAAGGGCTCCTCATGATCCAAGAGAGGGCTATATTCAAGTAAGGGCTCCTCATGATCCAAGAGAGGGCTATACATTCAAGTAAGGGCTCCTCATGATCCGAGAGGGCTATATTTTCAAGTAAGGGCTCCTCATGATTAAAGAAAGGGCTATATTTAAGGGCTCCTCATGATCCAAGAGAGTGATATATATTCAAGTAAGGGCTCCTCATGATCCAAGAGAGGGATATATATTCAAGTAAGGGCTCCTCATGATCCAAGAGAGGGCTATATTTTCAAGTAAGGGTTCCTCATGATCCAAGAGAGGGCTATATTTAAGTAAGGGCTCCTCATGATCCAAGAGAGGGCTATATTCAAGTAAGGGCTCCTCTTGATCCAAGAGAGGGTTATACTCAAGTAAGGGCTCCTCGTGATCCAAGAGAGGGCTATACATTCAAGTAAGGGCTCCTCATGATCCAAGAGAGGGCTATATTTTCAAGTAAGGGCTCCTCATGATCTAAGAGAGGGCTATATTTTCAAGTAAGGGCTCCTCATGATTAAAGGGCTATATTTAAGGGCTCCTCATGATCCAAGAGAGTGATATATATTCAAGTAAGGGCTCCTCATGATCCAAGAGAGGGATATATATTCAAGTAAGGGCTCCTCATGATCCAAGAGAGGGCTATATTTTCAAGTAAGGGTTCCTCATGATCCAAGAGAGGGCTATATTTAAGTAAGGGTTCCTCATGATCCAAGAGAGGGCTATATTCAAGTAAGGGTTCCTCTTGATCCAAGAGAGGGTTATACTCAAGTAAGGGCTCCTCATGATCCAAGAGAGGGCTATACATTCAAGTAAGGGCTCCTCATGATCCAAGAGAGGGCTATATTTTCAAGTAAGGGCTCCTCGTGATTAAAGAGAGGGCTGAGGAGTTAAAGAAGGAAGAAGGACTTTATAAAAAACCACAACCACCACCGTTAGGTTGTGGGGCTCACCTTGGTCCACGCACCAGGACCTGCATGGTCCACACGGGCCGTGGCAGGTCACACACAGACACATACACACACCTACACTTCCCCCAGACTGGTGCCTTGTGACAAGGAAGAAATGGTTACTACCACTTATTACTGGTGTTTATAACCTTCCATACAACCAATGTATGGTTACTACCACTTATTACTGGTGTTTATAACCTTCCATACAACCAATGTATGGTTACTACCACTTATTACTGGTGTTTATAACCTTCCATACAACCAATGTATGGTTACTACCACTTATTACTGGTGTTTATAACCTTCCATACAACCAATGTATGGTTACTACCACTTATTACTGGTGTTTATAACCTTCCATACAACCAATGTATGGTTACTACCACTTATTACTGGTGTTTATAACCTTCCATACAACCAATGTATGGTTACTACCACTTATTACTGGTGTTTATAACCTTCCATACAACCAATGTATGGTTACTACCACTTATTACTGGTGTTTATAACCTTCCATACAACCAGTGTATGGTTATTACCACTTATTACTGGTGTTCATACCTTCCATACAACCAGTGTATGGTTACTACCACTTATTACTGGTGTTTATAACCTTCCATACAACCAATGTATGGTTACTACCACTTATTACTGGTGTTTATAACCTTCCATACAACCAGTGTATGGTTACTACCACTTATTACTGGTGTTCATACCTTCCATACAACCAATGTATGGTTACTACCACTTATTACTGGTGTTTATAACCTTCCATACAACCAGTGTATGGTTACTACCACTTATTACTGGTGTTTATAACCTTCCATACAACCAGTGTATGGTTACTACCACTTATTACTGGTGTTTATAACCTTCCATACAACCAATGTATGGTTACTACCACTTATTACTGGTGTTTATAACCTTCCATACAACCAATGTATGGTTACTACCACTTATTACTGGTGTTTATAACCTTCCATACAACCAATGTATGGTTACTACCACTTATTACTGGTGTTTATAACCTTCCATACCAGTGTATGGTTACTACCACTTATTACTGGTGTTTATAACCTTCCATACAACCAGTGTATGGTTACTACCACTTATTACTGGTGTTTATAACCTTCCATACAACCAATGTATGGTTACTACCACTTATTACTGGTGTTTATAACCTTCCATACAACCAATGTATGGTTACTACCACTTATTACTGGTGTTTATAACCTTCCATACAACCAATGTATGGTTACTACCACTTATCACTGGTGTTTATAACCTTCCATACAACCAGTGTATGGTTACTACCACTTATTACTGGTGTTTATAACCTTCCATACAACCAGTGTATGGTTACTACCACTTATTACTGGTGTTTATAACCTTCCATACAACCAGTGTATGGTTACTACCACTTATTACTGGTGTTTATAACCTTCCATACAACCAATGTATGGTTACTACCACTTATTACTGGTGTTTATAACCTTCCATACAACCAATGTATGGTTACTACCACTTATTACTGGTGTTCATACCTTCCATACAACCAATGTATGGTTACTACCACTTATTACTGGTGTTTATAACCTTCCATACAACCAATGTATGGTTACTACCACTTATTACTGGTGTTTATAACCTTCCATACAACCAGTGTATGGTTACTACCACTTATTACTGGTGTTTATAACCTTCCATACAACCAATGTATGGTTACTACCACTTATTACTGGTGTTTATAACCTTCCATACAACCAATGTATGGTTACTACCACTTATTACTGGTGTTTATAACCTTCCATACAACCAATGTATGGTTACTACCACTTATTACTGGTGTTTATAACCTTCCATACAACCAATGTATGGTTACTACCACTTATTACTGGTGTTTATAACCTTCCATACAACCAATGTATTGCTAATGCCATGGAAATGTTAGATAAATGGCAAGTTAAATAGTTGCTTTCAAAGGTTGTCAAATTATGTTAGGTCATTATTTAATTAAAACTATGGTACGTTACTTAGTACAAGTATACCCGGCAAGTACAGGTAAATGGAATCCCACCGAAATAATTCATATCATTCTATACTTTGTCAAAAACAAAGCACATAGGAATAGACAAAATAAATGCCCATAAAGACGTGAACAAACCAGTAAATGATAAAGATAATGGACCCACTCCAATCAGGCGTTTTCCCTTGGGTGATAAACAAGTGATAAAGACGAGAAAGCCAAGAACATATATTAATATGTCCGGAATAACGACAAAACAACATAAAAGTCCAGTTTCGTTGACTCAAGTTATAGTCCATTATGAGGGTCAAGTTCTGGGAGAAGAAAAAAAAGGACCCCTGGTTATTCATTCTAGTGTCGCAGCGCCATCTCGGTCTCGCAGGGTTTCACTCCAGATGCCTTCCAGGGAAAGAGAAAGCTGAGTGGAGGAGGAAGGTCGTGTACACACAAGGGCATCATCATAGGGGGGAAAAAAGATATAAATACACAGAGTACACAACCTGGGCGGGTTTACCTGACGCGTACCTTCCAAAGTGCTACACTGTAGTACATTGTACAGCTTCCTAAGTGCTACACTGTACTGTAGTACAGCTTCCTAAGTGCTACACTGTAGTACATTGTACAGCTTCCTAAGTGCTACACTGTACTGTAGTACAGCTTCCTAAGTGCTACACTGTAGTACATTGTACAGCTTCCTAAGTGCTACACTGTAGTACATTGTACAGCTTCCTAAGTGCTACACTGTAGCACATTGTACAGCTTCCTAAGTGCTACACTGTAGTACATTGTACAGCTTCCTAAGTGCTACACTGTAGTACATCGTACAGCTTCCTAAGTGCTACACTGTAGTACATTGTACAGCTTCCTAAGTGCTACACTGTAGTACATTGTACAGCTTCCTAAGTGCTACACTGTAGTACATTGTACAGCTTTCCTAAGTGCTACACTGTAGTACATTGTACAGCTTCCTAAATGCTACACTGTAGTACATTGTACAGCTTCCTAAGTGCTACACTGTAGTACACTGTACAGCTTCCTAAGTGCTACACTGTAGTACATTGTACAGCTTTCCTAAGTGCTACACTGTAGTACATTGTACAGCTTTCCTAAGTGCTACACTGTAGTACATTGTAAAGCTTCCTAAGTGCTACACTGTAGTACACTGTACAGCTTCCTAAGTGCTACACTGTAGCACACTGTACAGCTTCCTAAGTGCTACACTGTAGTACATTGTACAGCTTCCTAAGAGCTACACTGTAGTACATTGTACAGCTTCCTAAGTGCTACACTGTAGTACATTGTACAGCTTCCCAAGTGCTACACTGTAGTACACTGTACAGCTTCCTAAGTGCTACACTGTAGCACATTGTACAGCTTCCTAAGTGCTACACTGTAGTACATTGTACAGCTTCCTAAGTGCTACACTGTAGTACACTGTACAGCTTCCTAAGTGCTACACTGTAGCACACTGTACAGCTTCCTAAGTGCTACACTGTAGTACATTGTACAGCTTCCTAAGTGCTACACTGTAGTACACTGTACAGCTTCCTAAGTGCTACACTGTAGCACACTGTACAGCTTCCTAAGTGCTACACTGTAGCACATTGTACAGCTTCCTAAGTGCTACACTGGAGTACATTGTACAGCTTCCTAAGTGCTACACTGTAGCACATTGTACAACTTCCTAAGTGCTACACTGTAGTACATTGTACAGATTCCTAAGTGCTACACTGTAGTACACTGTACAGCTTCCTAAGTGCTACGCTGTAGCACACTGTACAGCTTCCTAAGTGCTACACTGTAGCACATTGTACAGCTTCCTAAGTGCTACACTGGAGTACATTGTACAGCTTCCCAAGTGCTACACTGTAGTACATTGTACAGCTTCCTAAGTGCTACACTGTAGTACACTGTACAGCTTCCTAAGTGCTATACTGTAGCACACTGTACAGCTTCCTAAAAGCTACACTGTAGCACATTGTACAGCTTCCTAAGTGCTACACTGTAGTACATTGTACAGCTTCCTAAGTGCTACACTGGAGTACATTGTACACAATTGTAGTACATTGTACACCAGCTAAGTTAACATACCCCTAACGCCCCATATGCATAGTGTGTGTGTGTGTGTGTGTGTGTGTGTGTGTGTGTGTGTGTGTTTGTAGTCGTAATTAACATCTGAAAATGTGACGGAGTCGTTGGACGGACTTAACGACCCCGGCGGTCGTTAGGCCTAACGACCCAAACCAGTTTGGGCATGTTGTGTCCCGGGGATACGAACCCTCGACCAGCATCTCAATCACGACCTCCTCACACGGCTCATGGCCAGCCGTTCACACGGCTAGGCTGGCCAACCGTTCACACTGCTAGGCTGGCCAACCGTTCATACTGCTGGGCTGGCCAACCGTTCATACAGCTAGGCTGGCCAACCGTTCACACTGCTAGGCTGGCCAACCGTTCACACAGCTAGGCTGGCCAGCCGTTCACACAGCTAGGCTGGCCAACCGTTCACACAGCTAGGCTGGCCAACCGTTCACACAGCTAGGCTGGCCAGCCGTTCACACAGCTAGGCTGGCCAACCGTTCACACAGCTAGGCTGGCCAACCGTTCACACAGCTAGGCTGGCCAGCCGTTCACACAGCTAGGCTGGCCAGCCGTTCACACAGCTAGGCTGGCCAACCGTTCACACAGCTAGGCTGGCCAACCGTTCACACAGCTAGGCTGGCCAACCGTTCACACAGCTAGGCTGGCCAACCGTTCACACAGCTTGGCTGGCCAACCGTTCACATACCTAGGCTGGCCAACCGTTCACACAGCTAGGCTGGCCAACCGTTCACACAGCTAGGCTGGCCAACCGTTCATACAGCTAAGCTGGCCAACCGTTCACACAGCTAGGCTGGCCAACCGTTCACACAGCTAGGCTGGCCAGCCGTTCACACAGCTAGGCTGGCCAACCGTTCACACAGCTAGGCTGGCCAACCGTTCACACAGCTAGGCTGGCCAACCGTTCATACAGCTAAGCTGGCCAACCGTTCACACAGCTAGGCTGGCCAACCGTTCACACAGCTTGGCTGGCCAACCGTTCACATACCTAGGCTGGCCAACCGTTCACACAGCTAGGCTGGCCAACCGTTCACACAGCTAGGCTGGCCAACCGTTCATACAGCTAAGCTGGCCAACCGTTCACACAGCTTGGCTGGCCAACCGTTCACACAGCTAGGCTGGCCAGCCGTTCACACAGCTAGGCTGGCCAGCCGTTCACACAGCTAGGCTGGCCAACCGTTCACACAGCTAGGCTGGCCAACCGTTCACACAGCTTGGCTGGCCAACCGTTCACATACCTAGGCTGGCCAACCGTTCACACAGCTAGGCTGGCCAACCGTTCACACAGCTAGGCTGGCCAACCGTTCACACAGCTAGGCTGGCCAACCGTTCACACAGCTAGGCTGGCCAATACGCTACCCAAACACACACTTGACCCTGTTATGCACAACCCTTTGACCTGACCTTGCACAGGAACGTACCAGTGCGATGAACGGCCTAGCCGTGTGTGTGTGTGTGTGTGTGTGTGTGTGTGTGTGTGTGTGTGTGTGTGTGTGTGTGTCGTCTTCAGACATAAATAACAGATCATGCAACACGGCAGTGGAGCGGTGCCATGTTTATGTATTTTCGATGCCTCGTATATCTGTCTCCTCTTATCATTTCCTCCCATTATAACGAAGACCACTTCAAACCCCTTAAAACGAAGACCATTTCAAACCCCTTAAAACGAAAGACCACTTCAAACCCCTTAAAACGAAGACCACTTCAAACCCCTTAAAACGAAGACCACTTCAAACCCCTTAAAACGAAGACTACTTCAAACCCCTTAAAACGAAGACCACTTCAAACCCCTTAAAACGAAGACCACTTCAAACCCCTTAAAACGAAGACCACTTCAACCCTTTTGAAAATTACGGGCGACTTGTTCATTTAATTTTGGTTAATTAACTTTGATAACAATGGTAATGATGGGAGGTCTTCCTTCTGGCTGAGTGAGGGACGTTATCGTGTGGGACCAACACCACCCACGGACCACCTGGATGGTCTGCTGCCGGACCACCTTGTGCACGGTCTCACGTCCAGGTCAGCTGGTTCACTGACCAGACCAGCGTGTACGCTGTCACCCGCCCAGGCCAACTGGTTCACTGGTCACTCGTCCAGGCTAACTGGTTCACTGGTCACTCGTCCAGGCTAACTGGTTCACTGTTCACTCGTCCAGGCTAACTGGTTCACTGGTCACTCGTCCAGGCTAACTGGTTCACTGTTCACTCGTCCAGGCTAACTGGTTCGCTGTTCACTCGTCCAGACCAGTTGGTTCACTGTCACTCGTTCAGACCAGTTGGTCCACTGTCACTCGTCCAAATCAGTTGGTTCACTACCACTCGTTCACACCAGTTGGTCCACTATCACTCGTCCAGACCAGTTGGTCCATTACCACTCGTCCAGATCAGTTGGTTCACTACCACTCGTCCAGACCAGTTGGTCCACTATCACTCGTCCAGACCAGTTGGTCCATTATCACTCGTCCAGACTAGTTGGTCCACTACCACTCGTCCAGACCAGTTGGTCCACTACCACTCGTCCAGACCAGTAGGTCCACTATCACTCGTCCAGACCAGTTGGTCCACTACCACTCGTCCAAACTAGTTGGTCCACTATCACTCGTCCAGACCAGTTGGTCCACTACCACTCGTCCAGACCAGTTGGTCCACTAACACTCGTCCAGACCAGTTGGTCCACTACCACTCGTCCAGACCAGTTGGTCCATTATCACTCGTCCAGACCAGTTGGTCTACTACCACTCGTCCAGACCAGTTGGTCCACTACCACTCGTCCAGACCAGTTGGACCATTACCACTCGTCCAGACCAGTTGGTCCACTACCACTCGTCCAGACCAGTTGGTCCATTATCACTCGTCCAGAGCAGTTGGTCCACTACCACTCGTCCAGACCAGTTGGCCCACTACCACTCGGCCAGACCAGTTGGTCCATTATCACTCGTCCAGACCAGTTGGTCCACTACCACTCGTCCAGACCAGTTGGTCCACTATCATTCGTCCAGACCAGTTGGTTCATTATCACTCGTCCAAACCAGTTGGTTCATTATCACTCGTCCAGACCAGTTGGTCCAATACCACTAGTCCAGACCAGTTGGTCCACTACAACTCGTCCAGACCAGTTAGTCCATTATCACTCGTCCAGACCAGTTGGTCCACTACCACTCGTCCAGACAAGTTGGTCCACTATCATTCGTCCAGACCAGTTGGTTCATTATCACTCGTCCAGACCAGTTGGTCCATTATCACTCGTCCAGACCAGTTGGTCCACTACCACTCGTCCAGACCAGTTGGTTCACTATCACTCGTCCAGACCAGTTGGTCCACTACCACTCGTCCAGACCAGTTGGTCCACTACCACTCGTCCAGACCAGTTGGTCCACTACCACTCGTCCAAACTAGTTGTTCCACTATCACTCGTCCAAACCAGTTGGTCCACTACCACTCGTCCAGACCAGTTGGTCCACTACCACTCGTCCAGACCAGTTGGTCCACTACCACTCGTCCAGGCCAGTTGGTCCACTATCACTCGTCCAGACCAGTTGGTCCACTACCACTCGTCCAGACCAGTTGGTTCACTATCACTCGTCCAGACTAGTTGGTCCACTACCACTCGTCCAGACCAGTTGGTTCACTACCACTCGTCTAGACCAGTTGGTCCACTATCACTCGTCCAGACCAGTTGGTCCACTACCACTCGTCCAAACTAGTTGGTCCACTATCACTCGTCCAGACCAGTTGGTCCACTATCACTCGTCCAGACCAGTTGGTCCACTACCACTCGTCCAGACCAGTTGGTCCACTATCACTCGTCCAGACCAGTTGGTCCACTATCACTCGTCCAGACCAGTTGGTCCACTACCACTCGTCCAGACCAGTTGGTCCACTATCACTCGTCCAGACCAGTTGGTTCACTACCACTCGTCCAGACCAGTTGGTCCACTACCACTCGTCCAGACCAGTTGGTCCACTATCACTCGTCCAGACCAGTTGGTCCACTATCACTCGTCCAGACCAGTTGGTCCACTATCACTCGTCCAGACCAGTTGGTCCACTACCACTCGTCCAGACAAGTTGGTCCACTACCACTCATCCAGACCAGTTGGTCCATTATCACTCGTCCAGACAAGTTGGTCCACTACCACTCGTCCAGACCAGTTGGTCCACTATCACTCGTCCAGACCAGTTGGTCCACTATCACTCGTCCAGACCAGTTGGTTCACTATCACTCGTCCAAACCAGTTGGTCCACTACCACTCGTCCAGACCAGTTGGTCCACTCTCACTCGTCCAGACCAGTTGGTCCACTATCACTCGTCCAGACCAGTTGGTCCACTATCACTCGTCCAGACCAGTTGGTCCACTATCACTCGTCCAGACCAGTTGGTCCACTATCACTCGTCCAGACCAGTTGGTCCACTACCACTCATCCAGACCAGTTGGTTCACTACCACTCGTCCAGACCAGTTGGTCCACTACCACTCATCCAGACCAGTTGGTTCACTACCACTCGTCCAGACCAGTTGGTCCACTACCACTCGTCCAGACCAGTTGGTACACTACCACTCGTCCAGACCAGTTGGTCCACTACTACTCGTCCAGTATGGTGGTCGGTGTTGGGGATGAGGTACGCAAGCAAGCCGGGCCTGGCCTGGCCCTGGCCTGGCCTGGCCTGGCCAATGGCCACCAGTAAGGTTGAGTGAACTGGCCAGTCAGCCAGCCCCCCCTCCCCTAACCACAAGGTCAGACACATAGACGTTTAAAAAAACTGGACCCAAAATGGACGAGGAAAAACTGCCCCTCCCACCCCATATTTAAAGGACAAGGTCTGGGCCAGAGGACCGGTCCACTCTCCCGTAATGGCCAGCCATCATCACCCACCCACTCCAGGCAAAACTCTAAATCTATTGTGGCAACTCTAAATCTATTTTACAATAGATTTAGAATCACTAAAAAAAATGGGGGAAACCTAACCTGTGAATCTCTTTTAAACTAGAGGGAGTAATTAATTTCTTTGCCCTGTGTGTATATATATATATATATATATATATATATATATATATATATATATATATATATATATATATATATATATATATATATATGTAGACTTGGCCAAGGTAGTGGCCCAGTGAGACATGGCTGGCTGGGATGGTGCACGTAGCGCGCACGCGCGTGCATTAGTATGTTTATTATTCACTAGTGACGTGTTGATATGCTGAAGGGTATACCCAGGCGTGGTATGCGATAGACTCGTCATATACCAGAGTGCAAAACCTGCCTGTTTCCCAGGCGTACACGACCGTTAGTGGTCTGTTAACAGACGTTAGTGGTCTGTTAACAGTCAGGCAGGTGTGTATCCTTGTGGTCTGTTAACAGTCAGGCAGGTGTGTATCCTTGTGGTCTGTTAACAGTCAGGCAGGTGTGTGTCCTTGTGGTCTGTTAACAGTCAGGCAGGTGTGTATCCTTGTGGTCTGTTAACAGTCAGGCAGGTGTGTATCCTTGTGGTCTGTTAACAGTCAGGCAGGTGTGTTTCCTTGTGGTCTGTTAACAGTCAGGCAGGTGTGTATCCTTGTGGTCTGTTAACAGTCAGGCAGGTGTGTATCCTTGTGGTCTGTTAACAGTCAGGCAGGTGTGTATCCTTGTGGTCTGTTAACAGTCAGGCAGGTGTGTGTCCTTGTGGTCTGTTAACAGTCAGGCAGGTGTGTATCCTTGTGGTCTGTTAACAGTCAGGCAGGTGTGTATCCTTGTGGTCTGTTAACAGTCAGGCAGGTGTGTATCCTTGTGATCTGTTAACAGTCAGGCAGGTGTGTATCCTTGTGGTCTGTTAACAGTCAGGCAGGTGTGTATCCTTGTGGTCTGTTAACAGTCAGGCAGGTGTGTATCCTTGTGGTCTGTTAACAGTCAGGCAGGTGTGTATCCTTGTGATCTGTTAACAGTCAGGCAGGTGTGTATCCTTGTGGTCTGTTAACAGTCAGGCAGGTGTGTATCCTTGTGATCTGTTAACAGTCAGGCAGGTGTGTATCCTTGTGGTCTGTTAACAGTCAGGCAGGTGTGTATCCTTGTGGTCTGTTAACAGTCAGGCAGGTGTGTGTCCTTGTGGTCTGTTAACAGTCAGGCAGGTGTGTATCCTTGTGGTCTGTTAACAGTCAGGCAGGTGTGTATCCTTGTGGTCTGTTAACAGTCAGGCAGGTGTGTATCCTTGTGGTCTGTTAACAGTCAGGCAGGTGTTTTAAAGTAACCTCATCATACCTAAAGTTACCTAACTTAAAGGAACCCGAGCCTAACCTAAACTACCTTAAACTTCAAGTAGCCCACGTCACACTACCTTAAATACATCAAATATCACTGTTGAAGGATGAATATCTCTGATGTAGTTTCATTTGACTTATGGCAGCGTCTTTGGCTAACTTTACCCAACATTTTTTTTTTTCCTCAATTTTTAAATTTTTTTCCTCATTTTTAAATTTTTTTTCCTTATTCTTTAAATTTTTTTCCTTGTTTTTTAAATTTTTTCATTTTTAAAGTTTTTTCCTCATTTTTTAAATTTTTTTCCTCATTTTTAAAAAAAATTTTCGTTTTAAATTTTTTTCATTTTTTTTATTTTCTTGCTCATTTTTTAAAACAATTTTCGTTTTAAATTTGTTTCCTCATTTTTTCAAATTTTTTTCCTCATTTTTTTCGTTATTTTTTTCCTCTCCCGGGAGAAATTTCTGTTGTACATAACATACTTTATTATTTAACGATTACATATTGACTTATGAGGAAGTCTACGTGGGTTCAGTATACTCTACGGGGGTCGACAGACTGGTGGGAGGGTAGGATCAACACACTCTACGGGGGTCGACAGACTGGTGGGAGGGTAGGATCAACACACTCTACGGGGGTCGACAGACTGGTGGGAGGGTAGGATCAACACACTCTACGGAGGTTGACAGACTGGTGGGGGGGTAGGATCAACACACTCTACGGGGGTTGACAGACTGGTGGGGGGGTAGGATCAACACACTCTACGGGGGTTGACAGACTGGTGGGAGGGTAGGATCAACACACTCTACGGGGGTTGACAGACTGGTGGGAGGGTAGGATCAACACACTCTACGGGGGTTGACAGACTGGTGGGGGGGTAGGATCAACACACTCTACGGGGGTTGACAGACTGGTGGGAGGGTAGGATCAACACACTCTACGGGGGTTGACAGACTGGTGGGAGGGTAGGATCAACACACTCTACGGGGGTTGACAGACTGGTGGGAGGGTAGGATCAACACACTCTACGGGGGTTGAGCGACTGGTGGGAGGGTAGGATCAACACACTCTACGGGGGTTGACAGACTGGTGGGAGGGTAGGATCAACACACTCTACGGAGGTTGACAGACTGGTGGGAGGGTAGGATCAACACACTCTACGGGGGTCGACAGACTGGTGGGAGGGTAGGATCAACACACTCTACGGGGGTTGAGAGACTGGTGGGGGGGTAGGATCAACACACTCTACGGGGGTTGAGAGACTGGTGGGAGGGTAGGATCAACACACTCTACGGGGGTTGAGAGACTGGTGGGGGGGTAGGATCAACACACTCTACGGGGGTTGAGAGACTGGTGGGAGGGTAGGCTCAACACACTCTACGGGGGTTGACAGACTGGTGGGAGGGTAGGATCAACACACTCTACGGGGGTTGACAGACTGGTGGGGGGGTAGGATCAACACACTCTACGGGGGTTGACAGACTGGTGGGAGGGTAGGATCAACACACTCTACGGGGGTTGACAGACTGGTGGGAGGGTAGGATCAACACACTCTACGGGGGTTGACAGACTGGTGGGAGGGTAGGATCAACACACTCTACGGGGGTTGAGCGACTGGTGGGAGGGTAGGATCAACACACTCTACGGGGGTTGACAGACTGGTGGGAGGGTAGGATCAACACACTCTACGGGGGTTGACAGACTGGTGGGAGGGTAGGATCAACACACTCTACGGGGGTCGACAGACTGGTGGGAGGGTAGGATCAACACACTCTACGGGGGTTGAGAGACTGGTGGGGGGGTAGGATCAACACACTCTACGGGGGTTGACAGACTGGTGGGAGGGTAGGATCAACACACTCTACGGGGGTTGAGAGACTGGTGGGGGGGTAGGATCAACACACTCTACGGGGGTTGAGAGACTGGTGGGAGGGTAGGATCAACACACTCTACGGGGGTTGAGAGACTGGTGGGAGGGTAGGCTCAACACACTCTACGGGGGTTGAGAGACTGGTGGGAGGGTAGGCTCAACACACTCTACGGGGGTTGAGAGACTGGTGGGAGGGTAGGATCAACACACTCTACGGGGGTTGAGAGACTGGTGGGGGGGTAGGATCAACACACTCTACGGGGGTTGACAGACTGGTGGGAGGGTAGGATCAACACACTCTACGGGGGTTCAATGTATAATTTCTCATGAGAGGGACCTCCATCAAAGGACAACGGTCTTTATTACACGAGTGAGTAAAGGCGAAAATGACTGGAGTCTCCCTCCTTGCTCTCTATCCAAGTGAGACGTGTCCTACAGTCAATGTTGGCCTGACACCACGTCTCATGATGTGACCTCCAACAACAACACCACAACAACATCGCCCGTGTCAGCACCAACCAACCCAAAATTATTTCCAGTTGGAGCAGCAGAAACACCAGCAACAACACCACGGTAGCACCACCACCACTACAGCAAATACAGTATCAACACAGACTCCAGCACCAACAACAACACCAGCAACAGATCCAGCGCCGTCACCGACAGCAGCAGTATATCCAGCACCACCACCAACAGAAGCTCTAGCACCAGCTCCATCAAACAACAGAAGCTCTAGCATCAGCATCACCAAAAACAAGCTCTTGCACCAGCACCCCCAACAACAGAAGCTCTAACACCAGCGCCATCAACAACACAAGCTCTATAGCTAACATCACCAACAACACAAGCTCCAGTAACAGCACCACCAACAACAGAAGCTGAGCACCAGCACCACCAACACAAGCTCTATCACTAACATCACCAACAACACAAGCTCTAGCACCAGCACCACCTACAACACAAGCTTAGCACCAGCACCACCAACAACAGCTCTTGCACCAGCACCACCAACAACAGAAGCTCTAGCACCAGCATCACCAACAACAGAAGCTCTAGCACCAGCACCATCAACAACAGAAGCTCTACCACCAGCACCACCAACAACAGAAGATCTAACACCAGCATCACCAACAACACAAGCTCTATCACTAACATCACCAACAATACAAGCTCTATTACCAGCACCACCAACAACACAAGCTTAGCACCAGTATCACTGACAGAAGCTCTACTGCCAGCACCACCAACAACAGAAGCTCTAGTACCAACACCACCAACAACAACAATAGTCGTAAACCAGTACTGCCTTCAACAACAGCAGCTGTGGCACCAGCACCATCAACAGTGGCAGCTATATTTCTAACACCAACAGCAACAGCTTTAGCACCAACACCAACAACAACAAGAGCAGCTCTATCACCAGAACTAAAAACAAGAACAGCAGTTTTATTACCAGCATAGCCAACAATAGCAGTAGCTTTAGCACCAAAGCCAACAACATCAGCAGCAGCTCTCGAACCAGCATCGCAACAACACCAACAACAGCTCTAATACAGAAGACCAACAACAACAGAAATATTTCTAGCACTAGGACTATCAAAAACAGCAGCAGCTCTAGCACCAGCAGCATAAACAACAACGGCAGCTCTAGCACCAGGACCATAAGTAAAAGCAGCCGCTCTAGCATACCACCACCAACAAAAGCAGTTCTAGTGCCAGCACCCCAACAACAGCAGCTGCACCCCTAATGACAACAGCAACAGTTACTACAACAGCTGCACCACTAATAACAGCCGCAGCAGCCCCAGCAACAGCACCACCAACAGGAACAGCTTCCGCAACATTTCAAGCCCCATCAACACCAATAGATCCAGTTCCAGCAGTAGCTCCCGCACCAACATCACCAATATTCACAGCTCCATCACCAACACCACCAACAAGCATGAGCATAAGTATGTGATATGTAGGTCAGGCCCACCTACTTGTAGGGAGATACTAAAACCCTCATTATACTTTAGTTTATGATCTTACTTGACCACGAGTCAGGCAATGGTTTAGACCTAAATCTCTGCAGTGGTAGAGGGAGTGGAAGAGATGGTGGCAGAGGTGATGACAGAAGGGGTGGTAGTGGTGGTGGTAGAGGGGATGGTTGAGATGGTGGTGCAAGTGGTTGTAAAGGAGCTGGTAATAGTGGCGCCAAAGGGAGTGGCTGCAGGGTTGTGACAAATGATGTCAAAGGTGGTGGCCCTAGAGGGGTTGGCAGAAGTGATGGTATAGGTGGTTGTTGAGGCAGTGGTAGAAATTAAAGCAAAGGAAGTGGCAGGGATGGTGGAAGAGGGAGTGGCACAGGTGGTAGTGGCTCAAGAGATGACTAAGGCGATGGCAGGAGTAATACAACTGCCCAGCACATGCGGTGGTAGTGCTGATGGGAAGAAGGTGGTAGAGATGGTAGAAGAAACACTGGCATTGACGGCTGTGGAAGTGGTGGCATAGGTGATGGTACTGGTGGAAGAAAAGAGATGACAGATGGTGACAATGGTGGTGGAAGAATAGTGTCCAGTTGCTGGTTTTGTTGGTGGCAAAGTGGTTGTAAAGGTGCCGGTAATAGTGGCGACATAGGGAGTGGTTGCAGAGTTGTGACAAATGATGGCAAAGGTGGTGACCCTGGAGGGATTGGCAGAAATGGTGACATAGATGGTTGTTGAGGCAGTGGTAGAAATTACAGCAAAGGAAGTGGCAGAGATGTGGAAGAGGGAGAGGCACAGATGGTGGTAATGGTAGTGGCTCAAGGGATGACACTGGCATTAATGGCTCTGGAAGTGGTGGCATAGGTGATGGTACTGGTGGAAGAAAAGGGATGACAAAGATGGTGAAAATGGTGGTGGAAGAATAGTGTCCAGGTGTTGGTTTTGTTGGTGGCAAAGCGGTGGGAGAGATGATGCAAGAGTTGGTAGAAGACTTTGTGCGACAAAGATGGTGGCAGGAATACAAAAGGGGGTGGCAAGAGATTATGTCACAAGTGGTTGTACAGCTGACCTCAAGATCAGCAGGGGGGGACAAATCTTTATGAAATCTACCACCCAATACAAGTGAGGTAACTGTGTAACAACAAAATCCTTTATGTTTGTGGCATTGATCTTGACCTGTGAACTTTTAATATCAAATTCAAAAGGGAGCTTCCAGGCCTCAAGGGCAACATGCATGATGAAGTCTATCTAGCAGAACCAAAGATACGGTGCTGAAACCAAATCATGTACAAGTGAAGCAGCAGTGTCCTTCACCTTTGATTTTTGACCCCAAAATCAACAGGTACTTTCCTCTCATATGGAAATCACTCATGGTAAGAGTTAATGTAATCTATGCCAGTGACTTTTTGCACTAAAATTAGATTTTCTACAAAAAAACATCTAGATGCAGATGTGACAAACCTGTCACTGAGTAACCTACTTTTGGGAGGATATTGAACTACTAATAAACATGCACCTGAATATGAAGATACATGACCGTATAACAAATAGTAGCCGAGATAGCCCTGAGATAGCCAAGATTGAACTTTTTGACCCAAAACCAGTCACTGAAATATTTAGACAACCTAATGTTATTGGGATGTTGAAACATTCACCAATATGCACGTGCTTAAGTTACAAAACTATACACCAAATAGCATCGTTATAGGCTTTGACTTAACTTAACTAGGGCTTAACCTCTGACCTTAAAACTCAACCAGGACTTAACATCTGACCTTAAAACTAGTCACTGAGATGTCAGAGAGACCTACATTTGGTGTGACACTAAATTGTTCATCAGTGTACATCTGCGCATGGAGTTACATAACTAAAAATCAAATAGTGGCTGATAAGCATAGACTTGAAATTTAGTTAGAGCATGGCCTTTAACCTCAAAACTAGTCAAGAGCAGAATGACTCGCTTTAGGTGAGCTGTTGAAGCATTCAACATGCATCTACATGTGAAATTATATGGCAATACATCAAATATTGGCTAACAGAGATTCAGAACTATAAGTTGATCAAGATTTGACCTCTGATCCCAAAATCAGTTACTGAGATGTCCAGGTATTTTACTTTTGATATATGATGAAGCACTTATCGAATTGCATCAAGACATAAAGTTATATAAGCATATGTCAAGTAGTAGAAGATATAAGACTCCAACATAAAACTTAACGAAGACTTGAACTCTGACCCCACAGTCAGTGAAGTATCTGGGTGACCTACTTTAGATGGGATGCTGAAACACATTAATATGCATCTTCACTTGAAGTTATATCAGACAGAAGATGAGGCACATTCAAACCTACAACTTAATCAAGACTTTACTTTTAACCCCAACACTAGTCACTGGGTTGTCAGGGTGACCTAGTGTTGGTGAGATTCTGAAGCACTTACCAATATGCAACTTTACAAGAAGTTACATGGTTACATAAATAAAGGCTGAGGTGGACTTGAACATAAAATTTTACCATGGTGTGGAAGCATGTGTACAGAGATATGGACAGCAAACGTACTCCATAAGTTCTTCGCAGAGGCAAACCAAAAACATCATCAGTTTATCACTAGTAAGAACAAAAACCTATCAACGGCTCAATAATACAAGCAGCATACGATTACAGGAACAATGCAACATCATCAAGAAAGTTCCAATCTGAGCTCCGACAATAGAAAACAATAAAACACAACAGAACAAAACAAAAAAACAAAAAATACTCCAATGGAAAATATATCATCAATTAAGATCACGTATCCCATAACAAATACCAGTGACAATGCAACACCAGTTATACTAGCAAAAACACCACCCATAACACAATAACAATATTACCCCTTTAGCAGCCAGTTATCCAGCTAGGCATGCTCACGTCATGTTTTAAATGGTGAAAGTTCAGGGTCTTGCCTGTTAGAGAGTTACATCACAATCACAGTGCAATCCTCACTAGAGCCAACCAGCATTTGAATGATACATGAAGG
Organism: Panulirus ornatus; assembly: GCF_036320965.1. Lineage (NCBI taxonomy): Eukaryota > Metazoa > Arthropoda > Malacostraca > Decapoda > Palinuridae > Panulirus > Panulirus ornatus. The sequence continues at coordinate 18,463,175 of NC_092270.1, forward strand.
CAAGGAACAAGTACCATACTGTGTGGAATAAAGATGAGTATTCAAACTACAGAGCTAAAATTTTGTTGAGCGTGACTGGTATATTGTATGTGAAAGTTAGTGATTGAGAGAGTGAAGGCATGTACATAGCATCAGATTGGGAAGGAACAGTGTGGTTTCAGAAGTGGTAAAGGATGTGTGTAGATCAGGTGTTTACTGTACAGAATGTGTGTGAGAAATACTAAGAGAAACAGAAGGCTTTGTATGTGGCATTTATGGATCTGGAGAAAGCAGGGGAAGATTTTAAGAATACATGGTGTGGAAGAAAACTTTTAGAAGCTGTGAGAAGGTTTTATCTAGCTTGTAAGGCATGTTTACAAGTAGGAAGAGAGGAGAGTGAATGGTTCCAAGTGAAGGTTGGTCTTTGGCAGGGGTGTATGATGTCACCATGCTTATTCAATTTGTTTATGGATGGGATAGTGTGAGAGGTTAATGCAAGAGTTCTGGAGAGAGGGGAAAGTATACAGTCTGTAGGTGATGAGGGGAGCCTTAGAGTCAGTCATTTGTTTACTGATGAGATGACACTGGAAGCGGATTCAGGTAAGAAACTACACAGGTTGGTGACTGAGTTTGGAAGTATGTGTGAAAGAAGAAAGTTGAGTGTTAATGTAAATAAAAGGAAGGTTGTTAAGTTTAGCAAGGAAGAGGGACAGGTTAAATGGGGTGTGAGTTCCAGTAGAGAGAAATTGATGAAGAGAAGTGTTTTAGATATCTGGGAGAGGGCCTGGTGGAAAAAAGAACCATGGAAGTGGAAATGAATCATAGGGTGGGGGTGGGGTAAAAGATTCTGGTAACATTGAAAATATGTGGAATGTGAGGTCATTACCTAAAAGGGTATTAATGGGTATGTCTGAAGGTACAGTAGTTCCAACAATGTCATACAGATGTGGGGTATGGGCGATAGATGAGACTGAGTGGAAGAGGGTGGATGTGATGGAAATGAAATGTTTGAGGACAATGTGTGGTGTGAGATGGTTTGATTGAGTAAGTAATAAAAGGCTGAGAGAGAAAGCTGTGGTAATAAATAGAGTATGGTTGAGAAAGCTGAAGAGGGTGTGCTGAAATGGTTTGGACATACGAGGGAATAAGTGAGGGAAATTTGACAAAGAGGATATATGTGTCAGAAGTGAAGGAATTAAGGAGAAAGAAAAGACCAAATTAGAGATGGAGAGATGAAGTGAAAAAGATTTTGAGTGATTGGGGCCTAAACATGGAGGAGAATGAAGGCATGCTGAAAAGAGAGTGAATTGGAATGATGTGGTACAGAAGTTGCTGTGCTATCAGTGGAATGAACTAGGGTATGTGAATTAGCCGGGGAAAGCCATGGAAGGGACTGTGGGGGACTGGTTGAGGATAGGGAGATGTTGTTTCAGTGTATCACACATGACAGCTAAAAAGTGGATGTGAGTGAGTGCAGCCTTTCTTCATCTGTTCCTGGTAGTACTTTGCAAATGCAGGAAACAGCAATCTATCTATATCTCTGACACTTGTTCCCTTCTGGAACTTCCTCAAGGGGGTGGCCACGGCAATAGAGTCTCCATAACAAGTGAACTCCGGTGCCACTTCTTAGCCTTTAGTGCCTCACCCTTAACAGCACAAGGAGACTTGTGTGGAGAAGTACCAGGAGAGATTGACTGCAGAATGGAAAAAGGTGAGAGCAAATGATGCAAGGGGAGTGGGGGAGGAATGGGATGTATTAAGGGAAGCAGTGATAGCTTGTGCAAAAGATGTCTGTGGCATGAGAAAAGTGGGAGGTGGGCAGATTAGAAAGGGTAGTGAGTGGTAGGATGAAGAAGTAAGATTGTTAGTGAAAGAAAAGAGAGAGGCATTTGAATGATTTTTGCAGGGAAGAAATGCGAATGATTGGGAGATGTATAAAAAGAAGAGGCAGGAGGTAAAGAGAAAGGTGCAAAAGGTAAAAAAGAGGGTAAATGAGAATTGGGGTGAGAAAGTATCATTGAATTATAGGGAGGATAAAAAGATGTTTTGGAAGGAAGTAAATAATGTGCATATGACAGGAGAACATATGGGAACATCGGTAAAGGGGGCTACTGGGGAGGTAATAACAAGTAGTGGTGAAGTGAGGAGATGGAGTGAGTATTTTAAAGGTCTGTTGAATGTGTGTGATGATATAGTGGCAGATATAGGGTGCTTTGGTCAAGATGGTGTGTGAAGTGAGAGGGTTAGGGAGAATGGTTTGGTAAACAGAGAAGAGGTAGTGAAAGCTTTGCGGAAGATGAAAGCCAGCAAGACGGCAGGTTTGGATGGTATTGCAGTGGAATATATTAAAAAGGGGGTGACTGTGTTGCTGTTTGGTTGGTGAGGATATTCAATGTATGTATGGCTCATGGTGAAGTGCTTGAGGATTGGCGGAAAGCAAGCATAGTGCCATTGTACAAAGGCAAAGGGGATAAAGGTGAGTGTTCAAATAACAGAGGTATAAGTTTGTTCAGTATTCCTGGGAATTGAATGGGAGGGTATTGATTGAGAGGGTAAAGACATGTAAAGAGCATCAGATTGGGGAAAAGCAGTGTAGTTTCAGAAGTGGTAGAGGATGTGTGGATCAGGTGTTCGCTCTGAAGAATGTATGTGAGAAATATTTAGAAAAACAAATGGATTTGTATGTAGCATTTATGGATCTGGAGAAGGCATATGATAGAGTTGACAGAGATGCTCTGTGGAAGGTATTAAGAGTATATGGTGTGGGAGGCAAGTTGCTAGAAGCAGTGAAAAGGTTTTATCGAGGATGTAAGGCATGTGTATGAGTAGGGAGAGAGGAAAGTGATTGGTTCCCAGTGAATGTTGGTTTGCGGCAGGGGTGCATGATGTCTCCATGGTTGTTTGATTTGTTTATGGATGGGGTTGTTAGGGAGGTGAATGCAAGAGTTTTGAAGAGAGGGGCAAGTATGCAAGCTGTTGTGGATGAGAGGGCTTGGGAAGTGAGTCAGTGGTTATTCGCTGATGATATAACGCTGGTGGCTGATTCGGGTAAGAAGCTGCAGAAGCTGGTGACTGAGTTTGGTAAAGTGTGTGAAAGAAGAAAGCTGAGAGTAAATGTGAATGAGAGCAAGACTCAGTAGGGTTGAGGGACAAGTAAATTGGGAGGTAAGTTTGAATGGAGAAAATCTGGAGGACATGAAGTGTTTTAGATATCTGGGAGTGGATTTAGCAGCGGATAGAACCATGGGAGTGGAAGTGAGTCACAGGATGGGGGAGGGGGCGAAGGTTCTGGGAGCATTGAAGAATGTGTGGAAGGTGAGAACATTATCTCAGAAAGCAAAAATGGGTATGTTTGAAGGAATAGTAGTTCCAACAATGTTATATGGTTGCAAGGCCTGGCCTATAGATAGAGTTGTGCGGAGGAGGAAGGATGTGTTGGAAATGAGATGTTTGAGGACAGTGTGTGGTGTGAGGTAGTTTGATTGAGTAAGTAATGAAAGGGTAAGAGAGATGTGTGATAATAAAAAGAGCGTGGTTGAGAAAGTAGAAGAGGGTGTTTTGAAATGGTTTGGTCACATGGAGAGAATGAGTGAGGAAAGATTGACAAAGAGGATATATGTGTCAGAGGTGGAGGGAACGAGGAGAAGTGGAAGACCAAATTGGAGGTGGAAGGATGGAGTGAAAAAGATTTTGAGCGATCGGGGCCTGAACATGCAGGAGGGTGAAAGGCGTGCAAGGAATAGAGTGAATTGGAACAATGTGGTATGCCAGGGTCAACATGCTGTCAATGGATTGAACCAGGGCATGTGAAGCATCTGGGGTAAACCATGGAAAGTTTTATGAGGCCTGGATGTGGAAAGGGAGCTATGGTTTTGGTGCATTATACATGACAGCTAGAGACTGACTGTGAACAAATGTGGCCTTTGTTGTCTTTTCCTAGCGCTACCTCACACGCATGTGGGGGAAGGGGGTTGTTATTTCATGTGTGGCAGGGTGGCGACGGGAATGAATAAAGGCAGCAAGTATGAATCATGTACATGTTTACATATATATATATATATATGTCTGTGTATGTATATATATATGTATACGTTGAAATGTATAGGTATGTATGTGCATGTGTAGACGTGTATGTATATACATGTGTATGTGGGTGGGTTAGGCCATTCTTTCGTATGTTTCCTTGCGCTACCTCACTAACATGGGAGACTGCAACAAAGTATAATAAAATGAAAATAAAAAATATATATATATTTCATTTCATCCCAGGGGATAGGGGAGAAAGAATACTTCCCTCATACTCCCTCCGTCTTGTAGAAGGTGAGTAAAAGGAGAGGGAGCGGGGGGGCTTTAAACCCTCCCCTCTTTTTTTTTTCTCTTTTTTTCCAAAAGAAGAAACAGAGAAGGGGGCAAGTGAGGATATTCCCTCTAAGGCTCAGCCCTCTGTTCTAAACGCTACCTTGCTAATGCGGGAAATGGCAAATATGTTTGAAAAAATATATATATAAAGGTACACCTCCAATTTTCCAGCACTCTTGGTTCCAAAGCCTTGCTGGATTAACCATTTTGCTGGAACAACCATGGTCACATAATAATAATTCATCAAAACACCTCTAACCCACTAATCATACACTTCCCATGTGTCTAAAGTATACCATGGACTGCTAGAAATTTAAATTAAATGAATATTAAATGTAAATGAAATAAATAACCATTCCATCATCACTCGATTGTGCTCAGTAATCTTACCATCTTTCATAATTTTTCTAATCATTTGCCTCTTGGAATTGCTGTCTGCATAGAATTTCTGAATTTTCTCCCTTTGCTTCTTTATATCATAAACAGTTGATGAACCAATACTGTAGATGTCACACAGCTTACGCACCGAAACACCACGGTCCATTTTTTTTCAACAGTTCTACTTTATCTTGGATGGATATGGACAGGTGTTTACGTTTGACACCACAAGTGACACTCTCATATGTCTTAGAAGCCATAGCTAGGGATAAATTTAAGCAATATAAGCTAAGAATCTCACAGAACTGCAGTACCACCACCAACAAGTGCAGTGTAAAGAATGTAAATAAGCGCATCCTACACAACGCCATCCATGGACGCCCAGTAAACTGGTGTGGTGGCCATGGTAATTTCAAGTTCGCTCATGTGATTTTGTCCGGACTAAAGGAGGTGCTGAACCATCAGTTGCCAGAAATTCGATGGTGTAGCTGTATATACATTTCATAGTCATTTTATTATACGTGATCAACGTTTCCCACGTCAGCGAGGTAATGCCAGGAAACAGATGAAAAATGGCCAATCCACTCATATACACATATATATTCATAGATGCCCATACACACATATATACATATCAATATATACACATATACATACACAAAAACAGTTATATACATATATAAACATGTACATATTCATACTTGCTTGCCTTCACCCATTCTTAGCGCTACCCCACTCCTCAGGAAACTACATTACTACCCCCTGCTTCAGCAAGGTATCGCCAGGAAAACAGACAAAAAAAGGCCACATTTGCTCACACTCAGTCTCTAGCTGTCATGTGTAATGCACCGAAACCACAGCTCCCTATCCACATCCAGGCCCCTACAGACCTTTCCATGGTTTAACCCAGACGTTTCATATGCCCTGGTTCAGTCCACTGACAACACGTTGACCCCGGTATACCACATCGTTCCAATTCACTCTATTCCTTGCATGCCTCTCACCCTCCAGTATGTTTAGGACCCAATCGCTCAAAATCTTTTTCACTCTGTCCTTCCACCTCCAATTTGGTCTCCCACATCTCCTTTTTCCCACCACCTCTGACACATAAATTAAGCAGAAAATAAGCTGAAGGATTCTGTATGAGAGGGACTTGAAAGTCATCCTTAAACCAACAACATTGTCAGGGTTCCACCTTAGGTAAATAGTAACGGAGACAAACTGTCTGCAGGTAAACATTATAATCACTGAAGTACATGGATAAGGAAATATTCAGGGAACTATTCAAAGCATGTATGAAGCCAAAACTCGAATATTCTTCTCAAGTTTGCTTGTTGCACTTGAAAGAGTGAAGAGTTCTTTAAAAGGTGCAAATGTATAACAACTTGAGTTCATAAGATGTTCAGCAACTTGTTAAAAAAGATGTAAAAAGTTCTTTCATAGTATCAGAATAGTGGATGAATGGAATAAGCTCTGTGACAATAATACTGATGTTGACAGTATACAAAAGCTTAAAAGCTGTCATAGTATAGGAACAAGCCCAAATTCCCTACCCATACTGTACAAATGGGCATTCTATCTATCTATCTATATCTCTGATGCCTGTTCCATTTAGGAACTCCCATCAAGGAATGGCCGCAGCAAAACAGTATCCACTTATCCCTGCTATTACATGCACCCTTGCATAAACCATTTCACACATTCTCCCAGTATTTCTCTCCCTCCAGTATTCCTCTGCCCTGTTTGCCCATGTTACAGGTGGTCTTCCACTTACACAAAGCCCTTTAATTATACTATCATACACTCTCCTTGTAAACTCCCAGTCTTGCATTCTTTCTACATGCCCAACCATCTCAAAGTATTACATTTTACCTATTCTACCTATCTATCTCTATCTATATCTCTGATGCCCCTTTCCCTTCAGGAACTCCCATCAAGGAGTGATCACGCCAAAAGAGTCTCCAGTTATCCCTGCTCTTACATACCTCCCTTGCATACACCATTCCATGCATTCTTCCTCTGTTTCTCTCCCTCAAATATTACTCCACCCTATTTGCCCATGTCATGGGTCGTCTTCCACTCAAACCAACCCATTTAATTGTACTATCATGAACTCTCCTTGTAAACTCCCAGTCTTGCATTCTTTCCAAAGTATTATGTTTCACACATTCTGCTACTCCACAATTCACTCCCTTTGCATTCCTTGCCATACCACACCTCTCATACATCCTCTCATTTCTTTCTTCACTCCATCTAATCACACCACATGCTCTTCTTAAATAGCTCATTTCCACAACCTGGATTCTTGACCTCTGTGCCTCATTCCATGTCCATGTTTTGGCTGCATAGGTCAGGGTTGGGAGGACTATGCTGTCCCTTAATCTTCTCTTCACTTCCATCCTTCACCTCTACCCTTCATTATTCTATTGAGGAACCCAGTGACTCTTATATCCTGTACTGCTCTCTCCCTTATCTCTCCTTCCATATCACCACACTTACCCAAGACAGCTCCCAGATGCTTAAATTCCCTCGCTTCTTTCAATCTTTATCCCCCCATATCCACAGCACAATTTACTACACTTACTTCTTTCACTCTGTACGATTTTACAAAATCAATATTTTCACTCTGTTTCCTTTCAAACACCTTGACTTTACCTTTACTTGCATTTACCTTCAATCTCTTCTGCTTACACACATTATAAAACACACTTTCAACCTTCTGGAACTCCTCTTCACTCTCTGCAAATTAACACAAAATCATCCACAAACAGGTTTGCCACTAACCACCATATCTCACCACCACACTCCATCTCTAGCTCCCTTTTCCCTGATTTTGCTTTCGTCTCTCATATAACTCCATCCATATCTATATTAAAAACCCACAGTGATAGAACACAGCCCTACCTCACACCAACATGTATCTCAAAGCTTTCTCTCAACTCTCCAACCACTCCTACATGAGCATTTGCTCTTCTGTCTAAGGCTTTTACGCCACCTGATAGTTTTCCCACATACATATATCCTTAACACATCCCACAAAGCACTCCACTTGACTCTGCCATACACTTTCTCCAGATCAATAAAAGCTGCATACAACTTCTTACCTTTCGCTAAATACTTTGCCACAGTCATCTTTACCACAAAAACCTGATCCACACATCCCTTACCTTTCTAAAACTCCCTTACTCTTAACTTATTCTGCATTCAGTCACTCTGTCAATTAATATTCTTGAGTACACTTTTCCTGGTATACTTAACAGACTTATTCCCATATAACTGTGACAAACATCCTTCGCACCTTTTCCTTTGAATAGAGGAACAATAACAGCTTTCACCAAATCCTCTAACATGACCTGTTTCCATGCTAAATTACATATAAAATGCATCCACTCTATCACATTTTCTTGTCCATACTTAAGCATTTCAGCCATAATCCCATCCACTCCAAGTGCCTTTCCTACCTTCTGCCTCGTTATGCCCTTCTTAGCTCCCTCTTTGGTATATCCCTCTTCACTTGTATCCTCTTCCTTCCCTCATCCATACCCATGCATTTAACAACTGCTGCCTCCCCTTCTCCCACTTTCATCAGTTCTTCAAAATACTTTTTCCATCTTCCTTTCACCTCCTCCTTTCGATCAGCAATTCCCCTTCCTTACTTCTCCCATCAACATTTTCACTCTCATATCCACCTTTCCTTTTTCACTTCCTTTCAGTATAGTTTCTTATTATCCCAAAACTTTTCACTTAACTTTTTTTCAAAATCTTTATCTACTCTTTCTTTGCTTTCCTCTTTCAGCTTCTTAATATATTGCTTAAATATTATGTACTCTTCCTTCCTCCTTTGCTAAACTTCCACTGGTACTTTTCTATTGAGCAATCTTGCCTTTTTCTTCTTTTCTACAACATTTCTAATCTCTTTTGTCCACCATGCATTGCCCTTTATATTCCTGTATCTCACAACCTTGTATCCAACAATTGATTCTACAACCTATACTAGTATTTCTCTAAACATTTTAAACTCCTCATTCACACATGACTACATTCCTACATTCAATGCAATTCCATCTAAGCTTTCAGTTATCTTCCTTTCATACTCCTCCCTGTATTTTTCCTGATTCATCTTTTTGCTTGCCAACTCTTTTACCTATCCATTCTTCCTTACACCATACCTCCACTTCTCAATGATCCTCATCCCCACAAAAACTATGAAATGGTCTGTCTCCAAAGTATCCTCCCATTTCTCTAACATCAAGCACAGCCTTTCTCAGTCTTTCATCCACTGCCACATAGTCAATCAAAGCCTTTTACTCTTCTCTTCAATCATTCCTCATCCATGTACATTTGTGGATCATGTTGTGCTGAAAAAAGGTGTTCTCAAGGAATAAGCCCCTCTCAGCACAAATATCCACAAGATAGCTTCCATTCTCCTTTACTTGAGGCACTCCCCATTTACCAACTATCTCACCAATTCCTTCACATCCCAGTTTCACATTAATAGCACCCAATACGACCATGTTTCTCATTCTCAAAACCGTTTATACAGTCATCTAAATTTCTCCAGAAAACCTTCATTTCATCCTTACCTCATAAAGTCTTCATATCCAAAGGCACATAAACACATACTCTGCATATTTCACAATCCCAGTCTTTCCTTTCACTTACACTATTCTTGATCCATTCCATCCATGCTCTATAACACCCTTCCAACCTCTTGGTGATAGCATAATTGCACATCCATCCACAAACAGGCTTGCCACCATATCTCAACACTACACTCCATCTCTGCACCCCTTTTCCCTAGTTTTGCTTTCATCTCTCATATCACTCCATCCATATATATGTTTAAAATCCACAGTGATATCACGCAGCCCTGCCTTACACCTACAAGTATCCCATAATTTTTGCTCAGCTCTCCATCCACTCTTACACAAGCATTTGCTCCTCTTTAGAAGGCTTTTACAACATCCAACAGTTTTCCCTCTATACCATATATCCTTCACACAACCCACAAAGCATTTTGCTCAGCTTTGTCATATGCTTTCTCCAGATCCATAAAAGCTGCATGCAACTTCTTACCTTTCACTGAATACTTTTCCACGGTCATCTTTACCACAAAAATCTGATCCACACATCCCCTACCTTTCCTAAAACCCCCTTGCTTTTCACTTACTCTGCATTCAGTCACTTCCATCACTCTGTCGATTAATATTCTTGCATGCACTTTTCCTGGTATACATATTCTGGTATACATAGACTTATTCCCCTATGATTGCTACTTACATCCTTCACACCTTTCCTTTGAATAAAGGAATTATGATAGCTTTCACCCAATCCTCAGGCACAACCTTCTGTTTCCATGCTAAATCACATACAAGATGCATCCACTCTATCACACTTTCTCCTCCATACTTCGGCATTTCAGCCATAATCCCATCCACTCCAGGTGCCTTTCCTACCTTTAGCCTTATTACTGCCTTTCTAACCTCCCTTTTTGCTATATGCCCTTGCACTTGTACCCTCTTCCTTCCACCCTTCATACCCATATGAGCAGGGATTTACAAAAAGATCATTACTAACAACAAAATAACAGCAACAAAGGTCACAACACAGCAAAAGCAACTCCAGAAATACAAAGTTAGCATCAGCACACCAGAAACATTACAACACCATTAACAGTATACATAACACTGTAATCTCACTAACAATATAACCAACATAAATACAATCATAACATGAGTGATGATACAAGATAATACAATATTACACAAAAGCTACACCAGTGATAACAACACACACATAACCAATATAGCAACTCTACTCGGAACACCACACTACAGTGAAACATCATTACCAATTCAGAACAGTGTACCTTCAGTAATACAAAAAAATAACAAACACAAAATTAGAAACATTAACATACCAATTCATCAAGAGCAGGACCACAAAAGCAATCTGAGAACACTAATAACTACATCAGAATTACCTAACAACCTAGTATAATAACTACATCAGTAATACACAAAAAAAGCAATACAAAACCAACAACAACATAGTTCCCATAGTAAAACATCAAAATAACACCAGCAATAATACAATCCCAGTAATGCAATACTGTGGCATTACCATCAACAGAATACTGGTAGCAGCCAGAAAGAAAATCCCCTGTCAACAACACTGCAACACTAGAATTATTAAAACGGAAAGAGTTTAAAACCAGAAACAAATACAGCAACAAAACACCAGTAACTCAACACCAGCAACATACAGCAAATATCAGTAACATGAAACTGGCAACAACATTACACAAGTACCAAGATAACTCCAGTAACAACTCTTGATTCAATAAATACACACCATGAACAACACCAACACCAGCAGCAACACGAAATGGCACAATACCTGTAACGCAGAAAGAGATGGAGCCCCTTAAATGTAGTGCTTCCGAATTAAAGTACTGTGCAAATAGGTTATTTTTTGAGGATCTGTCCTCAACTGAGGCAAGCATAGTAGGATGCAATTGGCCTTAATTAAGGCAAGCATAGTAGGATGCAACTGTCCTTAATTGAAGCAAGCATAGTAGGATGAAACTGGCCTTAATTGAGACAGGCATAGTAGGATGCCACAGGCCTTAAATGAGGCAAGTATAGTAGGGTACCACTGGCCTTAAATGAGGCAAGCATAGTAGGATGCCATTGGCCCCAACAGAGGCAAGCATAGTAGGATGCCACTGTCCTTAATTGAGGCAAGCATAGTAGAATGCTACTGGCCTTAATTGAGGCAAGCATAGTAGGATCCTACTGGCCTTAACTGAGGCAAGCATAGTAGGATGAAACTGGCCTTAATTGAGGCAAGCATAGTAGGATGAAACTGGCCCCAATCGAGGCAAGCATAGTAGGATGCCACTGGCCTTAATTGAGGCAAGCATAGTAGGATGAAACTGGCCTTAATTGAGGCAAGCATAGTAGGATGAAACTGGCCTTAATTGAGCCAAGCATAGTAGGATGATACTGGCCTTGAGGCAAGCACAGTAGGATGCCACTGGCCTTGAGGCAAGCATGGTATGATGCCACTGGCCTTGAGGCAAGCATAGTAGGATGCCACTTTCCTTAAATGAGGCAAGCATAGTAGGATGAAACTGGCCTTAATTGAGGCGAGTATAGTAGGATGCCACTGGCTTTAATTGAGGCAAGCATAGTAGGATGAAACTGGCCTTAATTGAGGCAAGCATAGTAGGATGAAACTGGCCTTAATTGAGGCAAGCATAGTAGGATGCCACTTTCATTAATTGAGCCAAGCATAGTAGGATGATACTGGCCTTGAGGCAAGCATAGTAGGATGCTACTGGCCTTGAGGCAAGCATAGTATGATGCCACTGGCCTTGAGGCAAGCATAGTAGGATGCCACTTTCCTTAAATGAGGCAAGCATAGTAGGATGAAACTGGCCTTAATTGAGGCGAGTATAGTAGGATGTCACTGGCTTTAATTGAGGCAAGCATAGTACGATGCCACTGGCCTTAATTGAGGCATGCATAGTAGGATGCTACTGGCATTAATTGAGGCAAGCATAGTAGGATGCTACTGGCATTAATTGAGGCAAGCATAGTAGGATGCTACTGGCATTAATAGAGGCAAGTATAGTTTTTCTCCATTCAAACTTACCTCCCAAATGACTTGACCCTCAACCCTACTGTACCTAATAACCTTGCTCTTATTCACATTTACTCTCAGCTATCTTCTTTCACACACTTTACCAAACTCAGTCACCAGCTTCTGAAGTTTCTCACACGAATCAACCACCAGTGCTGTATCATCAGCGAACAACAACTGACTCACTTCGCAAGCTCTCTCATCCACAACAGACTACATACTTGCCCCTCTTTCCAAAACTCTTGCATTCACCTCCCTAACCACCTCATACATAAACAAATTAAACAACCATGGAGACATCACACACCCCTGCCGCAAACCTACGTTCACTGAGAACCAATCACTTTCCTCTCTTCCTACACGTACACATGCCTTACATCCTCGATAAAAACTTTTCACTGCTTCTAACAACTTGCTTCCCACACCATATATTCTTAATACCTTCCACTGAGCATCTCAATCAACTCTATCATATGCCTTCTCCAGATCCATAAATGCTACATACAAATCCACTTGCTTTTCTAAGTATTTCTCACATACACTCTTCAAAGCAAACACTTGATCCACACATCCTATACCACTTCTGAAACCACACTGCGCTTCCCCAATCTGATGCTCTGTACATGCCTTCACCCTCTCAATCAATACCCTCCTATATAATTTCCAAGGAATACTCAACAAACTTATACCTCTGTCATTTGAGTACTCACTTTTATCCCCTTTGCCTTTGTACAACAGCACTATGCATGCATTCCGCCAATCCTCAAGCACCTCACCATGAGACATACATACATTAAATAACCTTAGCAACCAGTCAACAATACAGTCACCCCCTTTTTTAATAAATTCTACTGCAATACCATCCAACCCCACTGCCTTGCCGGCTTTCATCTTCTGCAAAGCTTTTACTACCTCTTCTCTGTTTATCAAATCATTTTCCCTAACCCTCTCACTTTGCACACCACCTCGACCAAAACACCCTATATCTGCCACTCTATCATCAAACACATTCAACAAACCTTCAAAATACTCACTCCATCTTCTCACATCACTACTTATCACCTTCCCATTAGCCCCCTTCACTGAAGTTCCCATTTTTCCCTTGTCTTATGCACTTTATTTACCTCCTTCCAGAAAATCTTTTTATTCTCCCTAAAATTTAATGATACTCTCTCACCCCAACTCTCATTTGCCCTCTTTTTCACCTCTTGCACCTTTCTCTTGACCTCCTGCCTCTTTCTTTTATACATCTCCCACTCATTTGCATTATTTCCCTGCAAAAATCGTCCAAATGCCTCTCTCTTCTCTTTCACTAATAATATTACTTCTTCATCCCACCACTCACTACTCTTTCTCATCTGCCCACCTCCCACACTTCTCATGCCACAAGGATCTTTTGCGCAAGCCATCACTGCTTCCCTAAATACATCCCATTCCTCCCCCACTCCCCTTACGTCCTTCGTTCTCACCTTTTTCCATTCTGTACTCAGTCTCTCCTGGTACTTCCTCACACAAGTCTCCTTCCCCAGCTCACTTACTCTCACCACTCTTTTCGCCCCAACATTCTCTCTTCTTTTCTAAAAACCTCTACAAATCTTCACCTTCACCTCCACAAGATAATGATCAGACATCCCTCCAGTTAAACCTCTCAGCACATTAACATCCAAAAGTCTCTCTTTTGCACGCCTATCAATTAACACATAATCCAATAATGCTCTCTGGCCATCTCTCCTACTTACATACGCATGCTTATGTATGTCTCTCTTTTTAAACCAGGTATTCCAAATCACCGGTCCTTTTTCAGCACATAAATCTACAAGCTCTTCTCCATTTCCATTTACAACACTGAACACCCCATGTACACCAATTATTCCCTCAACTGCCACATTACTCACCTTTGCATTCAAATCACCCATCACTATAACCCAGTCTCATGCATCAAAACTACTAACACACTCACTCAGCTGCTTCCAAAACACTTGCCTCTCATGATCTTTCTTCTCATGCCCAGGTGCATATGCACCAATAATCACCCATCTCTCTCCATCCACTTTCAGTTTTAACCATATCAGAGTTTACTTTCTTGCCCTCTATCACGTACTCCCACCACTCCTGTTTCAGGAATGGTGCTACTCCTTCCCTTGCTCTTGTCCTCTCACTGACCCATGACTTTACTCCCAAGATATTCCCAAACCACTCTTCCCCTTTACCCTTGAGCTTCTGTTTCACTCAGAGCTAAAACATCCAGGTTCCTTTCCTCAAATATACTACCTATCTCTCCTTTTTTTTCATCCTGGTTACAACCACACACATTTAAACACCCCAATCTAAGCCTTCGAGGAGGATGAGCACTCCCCGCGTGACTCCTTCTTCTGTTTCCCCTTTTAGAAAGTTAAAATACAAGGAGGGGAGGGTTTCCAGCCCCCCCACTCCCGTCCTCTTTAGTCGCCTTCTACGACCCGTGAGGAATGCGTGGGAAGTATTCTTTCTCCCCCATCCCCAGGGATATTATTATTATCATTATTATTATTATTATCATTATTATAATTATTATTATTGTTATCATTATCATCATTATTATTATTATTATCATTATCATTCAGTGTTTTTCTAATTAGCATGGAAGCTGCAGGAATAAACAAATATAAGGTCTAACTCACGTATCCATGTGTAATGCCCTGAAACCACAGACCCCCATCAACATCCAGGCCCCACAGACCTTTCAGTGGTTTCCCCCTGCTGTTTCACATGCTCTGGTTAAGTACCTTGACAGCCCATCCAATCCCTGTACACCACTTCATTTCAATTTCATCTGACTCATGGATACCTTTCAACTTTTTGAGTGTTTAGGTTCTAAGTGCTCAAAATCTATTTTTCTCCATCCTCCCATCTCCAATGTGGTCTCCCTCTTCTCCTTGTCCCCACCACTTCAGACATATATCTCTTCTCTGTTAATCTTTCCTCACTTATTCTTTCCATATGTCCAAACCATTTCAGTACATCATCTTTATCTCTCTCAACCATACTCTTATTATTACCATATCTTTCTCTTGCCCTTCCATTTCTTATTCAAGCAACTCTCCTCACACCTCACATTGTCCTCAAACATTCAATTTCCAACACATTCACCCTCCTCCATACACTTTCTCTTATAAGCCATGCTTTGCAGCCAAACAACATAATATAGACTACTATAGTTTCAAAAATACCCATTTTCACCCTAAAAGATGGTGAACTTTCTTCACAGATTTCTCATTGCTCCCAAGACCTTCTCCCCCCTTACCCATCCTATGGCACACCTATGATTCCATGCTTCTGTTTGCTGCCAGTTCCACTCCCATGTATCTAAAACACTTCACTTCCAATTTTCCTCATTTCAAATTCATATCCCAATTAACCTCTGTGAAACCTAATAACCTTGCTTTCATTGATATTCACTCTCAAATTTCTCCTTTTACACATTCTCCATAACTCAAGACACCAACTTTTGCAGTTTCTCACTCAAATCTGCCACCAATGCTATATCATCAGCAAACAAATATCATCATTATTATTAGAGTATTATAAGTACGATTATTATCACTATTAAGAAGCAGCACTGGAGTTCACTAGTTATTGAACCCTATTGCCGTGGCCACTCCCTTGAGGGAGTCCTCATCAGGATCAGGCATCAGAGATATAGACAGATAGACAATTAATTACTTTCACTGTTATCATAATAATCACACAGTCCCACAAACCCTTATATGAGGCTCCTGAAGCTTCAACGCTGCATTCCTAGCTGGAGCACAGAAATGACACAATCTTTTGGAAAAAGACAGTTCTCAACGAGACTATACTATATTGCTGTACCAATAAGAACAAATATCCAATTGCTATAACTCAAGACTCAAAACTCATACAAAAGATCCTAAGAACAACAGACAATGAACTCATTTACATCATTTACATCAGGGCACCAATAACAACATAATATTAGTAATGGCACAACATCAACAATGATAATGATATCAAAATTTCACACACAAAATACACCATGACAACATCAACACATCATTAAAACCATGATGATCAGTATCACCATATTATCACTCAATAAAAAGCAACAATAAAACACCATACAAATGTATGTTAACACTTATGACATAATACCAGGGCACCAACAGTAACACAAGTTAGTGTCCGTAAGGACAAAAGCTGTTAAGGACAAAACAACATTGTAACAAAAACACACTTGAAACACCAGCAGTCACATCACCCACAATAAAACAAAACACAGAACTCCATGAACAGTACATCAACATCAACACAACTATAGTAACAGCAAAAGCTCAAAAGTCACTACACAACTCCAGTACATAGCAACAAAACACCAGGAACTACATAACACGTGTCACATAAAATATCAATAACTACTTAACACTTGTGTCACAACATATAAACATTAGTAAAAACATCACTCCTTTAAAAACATAAAACCTTCGGGGAAAAAAAAGTAACAAAGCAACAGAACATCATCCTACTAACAACAGCAACACAACTAACTTGAGGATGCCACCCTGGCCTCTCCTAAGGCTGGCCATCACACTCATCAGCGGTTTGGCTCAACCTCGGCTGTGTTCTATATCTTCCAGTTCAGGTGTATTGTTTGGTTCCGTTGATAGCGAGAGGAAGCTCTGTTGTAGGTGACTCGGTCTTAATACTTATTTATAATTTCATGAGTTAAAGACCATAATGGAAAACATAACTAAATAAGCATGTACATTTTCCTAAATATTTATTCACGTAGAATCAATCAAACTCAAGTAGATCCTCGTTCATATGCACTAAACAGTGGAGATGTTAAGCTCACAAATATACACAAACACAGTAACTTGAATATTTTGCCAACATACACAGAGCAGATGAATTCTTGTTATATAAAATACCACAGAGAAGCATAGTACACATACTAATAACCACCAAGATGACCTGGGCACTTGCAGGACACTTTCCAAAAACAATGAGCCTCCAGCTGGATTACCCTCCTCCCTTCAATTAGTCAGAGACATTTTTGTCTATGAATGTTTTCTCAAGACCATACAAATCATCAGTAGTTCCCGAGGTCCAGCTGTTCTAGGTGCGAGACTGTGCTGTCTTTCCTTTTCACACATGGACCTCAGTAAATAAAACATATCATCAAACAGGTAAAACTATTTACACTGTTTATTCCACAAATGATAAGTGAATATTCTTACAAAGTCATTATTCATGTTTGTAAGTAGAAAAAGACTAGCGTAAAGGATACAAAATGTTAATATTTAGGGGGTAAACATATTGTTAAGTTAGTCTACCCGTCCCAACATTCATATATCAAGAATGTTTGAATATTCAACATACAATGTTCACTAAAATTTTCAAAATCAATTTCATTGGTGTTCTAAAAGGATAATCCTACCACACTATTCAAATCAATCACATGTAGTATCTTATTAGTGACTTCAAATCAATCTCTGCAAGTTTCTAGGGTACAGTATCTTCTTTTCAAACAAATCACATGCAAAGTATCTGTGAGACTTTAATCTCGTGAGGCACATGCAAGAAGCTCTTCAAACTACATGTAATCGCATGTAAAGTATCTGTGTAAGGTAAGTGTGGAGGACTCATTAATCAAATTACATATGGTTCTTCAAACTAAACACATGTTAAGCCTGATAAATGTTGATAAAAGTCTATTTGAGGAACTTCTCACTTAAAGGAGTCCATCCTGTCCCTGCTACTGGAAGCAGTGCAGCATTAAAGCTGCAGGAACTTTTTCAGAGAAAGGGGTCCTCGGGTAGTATAGTAATAATAAAAAAGAAAAAATGTATGATTTGGTGAAGAAGTAAAGCAGTGAAAAGTGCTTTACATTTCTCATCAATGTTTTTCAGTCTGATGAATTCCTATAAAAAATCAACAACTAGGAAAATCAATCATCTCATTTCAGAAAAGGAAAGTCTAATTTGACTGAGTTCCTTGAAATCATTTTGATGATCTAATTCCCTGTTCATTAAGGAAAGTGGACATCTCTTTTCACTTATTACAATTAGATATCTTTAAGGAGAAATTATCTGTGATGTTATCTGCAAAGCTATAATCTTGGCTCTTTTTCCATTTGTTTCACTACTATTTGCAGTATTTTCACTAAATCTTCGGTTCATTCTTACTTTTCTTTATCTGTTACTTTTGTCAGACAGCTAACTGTCTCAGGACTTTTGCAATAATCAACTTCACATCTCTTACTGTAGCCCAAGGGTGTATGCCATATTTATGATCACCTCCAGTTTCTGGTATAATATACTGGATGTTAATGCTCTGCTCTTCCTGCATTGGCATAAAATAAAGGACATCATTGCTTTGTTCCTGCGCAGCTTTTTTACCGTTTCATTGATCAAAAATAACATTATCCCATCCCATCAAATAAGTCATTTTTGAGGAGTATGTTTGTGCACCTATTCTAAAGTGAGAGGCAACTTAAACCTAGTTATGGAACTCATTTCCATATATCAAGGGAAAATACATGAGAAACATTTCATAAGCAACATACCTCCTAGCAGGTATAAGAAAGGACAGACAATTGATCCAAGGTTAATGAAAAGGAGCACCATTACTTGGAGTAAGCCTTCAAGTGGCAGGATATAAAGGATTACGGGACAACTAAATTTTGTTGTATCAGTACTCTGTCAAACTCAATATATAACTGCTGAAGGATGCACTGGAGTTCATTAGTTATGGAGACTCTTGTGCCATGGCCACCCCCTTGAGGGAGTTCCAGGTGGGAACAGGTGCCAGAGATAAAGATAAATGATGCCAGATGTTCTTACCCACTACTGTAGTTAGTTCTAAAATAAAAGAAACAACATCTATAGCATCAGTGTTATGTTTTGAATTAAATTGAAATTATTGGTCATCTCTTCATGTCCATGAAGTTCTTCCTTTATGTATTACATGGAAATATATAAATGATACACATGGTATACAAAAATGTGGAGAGCACAAACTAGGTACAAACATATGTACAAAATACATTGATAATATGCATTTTTTGCGTGAAATCTCACCTAGAAAAAACAAAGTACATAATGTGATTGGTACAATGAAATCAAGCCCGGAAAAAACCATGATTACGATATATAAATAATGAGCATTCGTATCACCAGCCCAAGCCCTCCCCATCCCTCAATATAGAGGAAAGATACTTCTTTTCTGGGTATTGTCTTTAACAATATATGATGTAGACATCCCGTAAGGAATGTCTGCACCATCTTTTTTTTTTTTGTATGTGCACTAGGAAAGGGTAATTTCTGATAAATTATCCAATTAAGGGTTTAAATGAATTGGCTGGAACCAAAAGAGAAGAGGGATGGCTAGTTTGATGTGGGGTCCCAAATGTAAAAGACAATCACAAAAGAATACACTGAAAATGTACATCAGCAGATGTGGGCATTGCAAATGCATATTGTCAAAATAAAGGTGTCCATAAATACACACGGTATATTCAGAAGGAATACAAGGTAGACAAGAGCATAAATGATATGGTGAGCGTAACTAGAGACACACTAAGCACTGTGCATGATATGCAGCCTGGAAAGGGACTAGACAGAGGTTTATCAGATGACATGGGCGAACTATATGACAGCAATGGTATGGTCTGTAACTGCTTAAGAACATATAAAAAGGATGCAAGAAGCAAAGCTGAGGAAAGAAAATGTAAAACTCTGCTTGAGAGAAAGAAGTTAGATGAGAATACAGGAAAAGATTCAAAGGCATTTAAAGTGTGTCATGAAATGTTCCCACAAAAAAAGTGCACCACTTTAGGTACACCTTGTGTAAAGAGGTACAACATGACAAATAAAGATTTGAGGATCTCAGCTGATAAGAAAAGACGTATTAAGATTTGAGGAGCTTTAAGAGAAAACAATCAATGAGAACTTAAAGAACAACATATGTTTTATCACTTTCACAAAAATGAAACATTTTCAATGTACTGTATTGCTGTATGTAAATATCTTCCAGGTGGAAGGTTCCAGCATACAATATTCAAATTGATGCTGAACATAACCTGTGTTAGATTACTATGTTCTACTCATTTTCCTAAACTGAATCCCATATTTCTGTCATCTCCCAAGCCCCATCCTCCTTTATCAGTTATTAGGTTTCACAGGATTATTATTAAAGACTTCATTAACTACAAAACTGACAAAAATCATCATGCATGATTAAAAGCAAAGAATATCTCATATTTCTCACTGAATTAACAACAATGCATATGATGTCGAAAGGGAGCTGTGGTTTTGGTGCATTACACATGACAGATAGAGACTGAGTGTGAATGAATGTGGCCTTCGTTGTCTTTTCCTAGTGCTACCTCACGTGCATTCGCGGGGGGAGGCTATTTCATGTGTGGCGGGGTAGCAATGGGAATGGATGAAAGCAGCAAGCATGAATATGTACATGTGTATATATGAATATGTCTGTGTATGTATATGTATGCATATGTTGAAATGTATAGGTATGTATATGAGCACGTGTGGGCGTTTTTGTATATTCATGTGTATGTGGGTGGGTTGGGCCAGTCTTTCATCTGTTTCCTTGCACTACCTTGCTAATGCAGGAGACAGCAAAAAAGTATAATAATAAAAGAAAAAAATTTGATTCATAGCCTTTACCATTTTGTACTCAGCTAAAGCAACCATTGCCTTAGTTAGATTATTCTGCTCATGTTGGTATATTCAATCCCAAGCCTGAGGTGAATAACAGGGTAATCTGTAGGGCAAAAGGAGCAATAGGGCAGCCTGTGGACTGATAGGTATACTAGTGGCGTGTGGGCCAAGGAATGTGCCAGGAATAGGGTGGCCTTTGGGCAAATGAGAGTGGTAGGGTGGCTTGACAGCACATGAGAGTGAAAGGGTGGCTTGTGAGCCAAGAAGAGCAATAGGGTTGCTTGTGAACCAAAAAAGAGCAACAGGGTGACCTAAGGGCCAAGGAATGCAACAGGCGTACTGTGTGCAAAGGAGAAGTAGAGTGGTCTGCAGGCCAAGGAGAGTAGCAGGGTGGCTTGTGAGCCAAGAAGAGCATTAAAGCAGTCTGCAGACTAAGGAGAGCATTAAGGTGGCTTACGAGCTAAGGAGAGCAATAAGGCCCCTAAAATTAAAAGGTCAGATAAGCACAAAAAGAAAATATGGTAGTTAATCAGAAAACAGACACACATGCTCTGATTTTGGAATCTTTGTTATACTTTTTATGGAATTACTGTTTGGTGTATAAGGTACTATGTGTGTGATTTTTTAACTAACCCCATTATTTCTCATCATTCACAACAAATAACCCAACAGCACACATGTATAGGGTTATGAGGGCAAAATGTTGATTAGATAATTTATTTCTTTTAATTCTTATTTTGCTTTGTCGCTGTCTCCCGCGTTAGCGAGGTAGCGCAAGGAAACAGACGAAAGAATGGCCCAACCCACCCACATACACATGTATATACATACATGTCTACACTCGCAAATATACATACCTATACATCTCAATATACACATATATATACACACACAGACATATATATATATATACACATGTACATAATTCATACTGTCTGCCTTTATTCATTAGATAATTATAATTCCAATTACCAAAAGATCTAAAAATAAAAAATTTCTTGCTTGCCTATACTACAGATGATATGTAGGTTCTAACAGTAAATAATTTCTCTCATCATCGAGGAGACAAGCTCAGACGGGCACCATGCACCAACAGCTTTGATGTAAATAGCGAGTTCTAATGTCTACATTAGAATGTGGCCCTATGTGAGGCAGATCCACTAAGAGATCCCTGTACATTTAGATATTCAAATACTCCCAGCACATGTGCAACATGCAATGTTACAATGCATGTTGCCATCCAGTGGAGTACATCTCCTCAGTAACAAGGGAAATTGGCAACTGCTAGACCCCACATGTAAGATATCTTGTTTTTCACATTTTTATTAAGTCTTTAAATCAGTCTACAAACCAAATAAAACTCTCCTGAATCTTTAAAAATGGCCAGGTGAATGTTTTGCTGCATATGTCTGAATGACAGTCATTTGAGAAAGTTTTCACGCTATGTGTGAGGACATTCATGAACTGAGGTGCCAAACAATTCCTTACAAGGTGAACACATGGTATGGACTGGTTTTACCCAAGAATTTCCTAATTTAAAGCCCTGTCCTCTCTGTGGGGACCATCTTTTGGGAGTAGGAGGTGCTATAGCTAAAAACCCACACTCCGTATCAGTTCAACTGAGTGTAAGGAATCCACTGGTACCACTTATGTTAAAATCTATCAAAAGGACAAGTATGTCCATTTTCCAAAATATTACAGAGAAAATACCGTGAGCAGTCTGGGCCCAACTCTGTTCAGTACGTTGCCTGTGGATAACAAACAACATGAGATGCATAGTTGAAAAATTCA
Source organism: Panulirus ornatus (assembly GCF_036320965.1). Taxonomy (NCBI): domain Eukaryota; kingdom Metazoa; phylum Arthropoda; class Malacostraca; order Decapoda; family Palinuridae; genus Panulirus; species Panulirus ornatus. The sequence goes on from NC_092270.1 coordinate 18,486,010, forward strand.
AAAGGGCCCTGGAAAATTTTTAAAATGGAGTGCCAAATAAGCTGGGATGTAGTGGCTGTGTGGGCCCATGGATGTGATTGCCAACAGCCTGGTCAACCTGCATCCCAACTTAGATGTGTGGGTCCTATGCCCTGTGCCAGGTAAATGCCAGGAACAAAGAGAACAGTGAGGTGGCCTACAGGCCTGTGTGCCATGGAAAGCATTAGTGCCATGGAAAGCATGGCCCGTGGGCCATGGGGAGCAATAGGTTGGGTTCTGGGGTAAAGAAGAGCGACATGGTTTTCTGTGTGCCAGGGACAACAATAAGGCAGCCCTTGGGATACAGGAGAGCAAAGGGGTGGCTTGTGGGCCTCGGGGAGCAATAGGGTGGCCTCTGGGGCAAAGCACAGCAAGAGGGTGGCCTGTGGCCTTAGGAGAGCAGTTGGGTGGCCACTGTGGTAAAGTAGAGCAAAAGGGAAGCCTGTGGGCCAATAAGATCAATAGGGTTGCCTCTGGGGCAATGGAGAGCAACAGGATGGCCTGTGGGCCAAGGGAAGCACTAAGTTGGCCTCTGGGGCCTAGGGTAGGAATAGGGTGGCCTGTGGGTGAAGAACACCAAAGTGGCCTGTGGGCCAGAGACCAATAGAGCGGCCTAGGAGGTCAAGGAGAGCATCAGGTTGGCCCGTGGATCATGTAGAGGGAAAGGACAAGCCAGACGGTCAAGGGGGTGCAATAGGACTAAGGAGGTCAATCCGATATGTAGGTCAGACACGGACCACAGGTCAAAGGAACATTTCCAACCATGACGTACATATTAATCAAGAACGTAGCAAATAACAGACAAGAATATTACTTACTTGTTGAAGAATTACCACGACGACACTGGTAATAGACTGAGGCTGTGGCTGTCGCAATGCCCGTCTTCACACCACCTCGTTCACCAGGCTGACACGACAGACCCACAGGTCTTTACCCCCTCCCTGAGCAACTGCAATTGCCAGAGGTCGCAGTGGAGGTCACGGGGGCAACGTTATGAAACAATCTATCACCAGGAATGGGCTCCTGTCCGCGGAAAAGGTGAAGTTAGATCGATATACAGAGAGGCCCTTCGTCGGCGGTCTGGATTTCAGAAGGAGGTTGGTGGAGGAGGGGAGTGGTTCGTGAGGGCACGGTAGTCCACCTTCAGAAGCTGGAGGTCAGGTCGTCGGTGCTGGCTGCTGCTGCAGGCACAAGCCAGGTCGTGTGAGTGGTCGTCCTCGCCCCTCCACTGTCGTCTGCACTAACACACTTGACTAGGTTTTTTTTTTCCTTTTTTTTTTTCTCTTTCTCCCGCAGTATGAGCGAGCGTTTGTCTCCTCTTCTTCTTACAACTTTATCTACTGATCTTCGACATAAAATCTTACTAAACTTATTGAATTAGAATCGACAGGGCTTGCCTTTTTCTGATGGTGAGTACATAAGGTTAAAGAAGGGAGATAATAATGGTTTAATGGACATTTTCTGTTGATGCAGACGCAACAAGATAACACTACATTAATACATTTGAAAATTCCTCCATCGTAATCCACACCAGCTAATGCTTTAGTGCAAAGTCATACACACTCAGTGTTCCAGTATACCTATCATCGCCATCATTATTGCAGTATATCGCTATCATACTCGCCACCATTACTGCAGTATATCGCTATCATACTACCAATATATGCAGTACATCGCTGTCATACTTCTCTGCATTGTAACATATCTATCATACACATTACCATTATGGTAGTATACTACTCGCATACACACTTCAGTAATGCAGTAATATATCAGTCATACTCAGTATCAATAGTACAGTATACCAGTCTTACTCACAATCATATTTTTCAGTATATCACTAATCTTGTTCACTACCTCGATGCAACACATCACTAATACTCATCAATATGATATCTTACAGTTATATTAACATTTAATCATAAGAAAAAAATACAATTTAGATCATCTATGGCGCTCTGTTTAAACCACAGTACATTTGTTTTAGCTGTTATTTCTCTATTGTCAAATTCCATAACCATAAGACTGAGTTAAAAGCAGTGTTCATAATCATTTAAGTATCATATTTCTTTATAAGTTGAGCAAATACTTTATTTTTTGTGGTTTTCGTCTGATGTGCTTCTTGTCATTGGTCGCCATGGATGTAATTTGATTTAAAGGCCACTAATCCATATTCTGCAGTCAAACTGCGCCCCTTCCTTCACTAGTGTTATCTACTTCTCCTTATCTTCTGCTCTGGATTATTTCCCTGTTCCTGCCCGGTGATCACAGTCGTCGAGGTTCTCTACAAAGAATTATATCATCAGTTCACCTTCGTCTTCACTTGACAACGTCACCAATCCATCTTGAGGTAAAGTCGAGGAATTATTTCAAATTTGTTTGAGTTAGTGTCTTGAACATATACGTTTTCTATGTTTTGTATTGATGTAAATGTTCCGTTTTTTATGACACTTCTGGTCTTATATAAATGTGGGCGGGTTGTACTGTGCCACGGGGCACGATGTTGAATTGTGATAATCAAGGTCTTTTACGTCTTTAAATACATTGATATATGTATATATACATACATTACTTACGCTTGTACACAAGGTGTAAAGTAAGGATATACTACCCTGATGAAGACCCCGAAATCAAATGATTAAAAGTTACATTTATCTACATCTGATCACTTTCCTCTCACGTAATGTACATATGTAGATTTATATTCCATAATCGTAGACCTTGTAGAAATCATCCATTATGGAACGATTATATACCTTAGGGTAACTGTACACTCAAATTATTTTGGAGTGATTCGCTTTAGCATCTCCCACTGCCATTAAAAGGCCAGAGCACTGGGCCTGTCGAGTGCCATTTAAAAAAAGCTGTCAACGCCAAGTTACAGCCAAGAATCGAATGATTTTGAATACCTTTTTTTCCATTTGCTCGCCACCTACGCTCCCTCGTTGCCTGTTACCCTTTTTAAACGCCCAGGCAGCGTAGAGAGCCATTGTGTTTCAGGAATGCATTCTCAAAATGGCGTATATGCACCATGACCTTGACGCTCAGGGCAAACCCTGGGGTCGACGGAGGGAATTGGGGGTGTGTGACCTTGTCAACCACGCCCCCAGCTGTCGCTCAATCAATCGTCCTTGATCTTGTACTGTCTATCTGACCCTAGCAGCTTCCTTCTGCTCCTGTAGAAGCAGCTGTAGAAGCAGCAGCTTCCTCCTCCTGCTGCTGCTCCTCCTTCAGTAGAAGCTGTGTGTGTGAACATTCCACCATCTTCCTGCAGCTGGACCTGATGGTGTGGAGGCTCCTGGGATCCGTTCAGGGGCCTGAGTTCCTCCATTTTTGATTCATTTATCTTTCATCTTCGTCTCCTTCCTGATGGAAAGTGTTTTGAATGGAAATCTACGTCTTCGCTTCGCCACCTTTACGTAACGCACGCCATGGACTTTGCTTTGTATATAAGGACGCTAATTACTGCCATTAGACGGGATCTTTCTTTTATATTTTCGTACGTTTTCAATGGGGTTGTAAGGGAGAGAGAGAGAGAGAGAGAGAGAGAGAGAGAGAGAGAGAGAGAGAGAGAGAGAGAGAGAGAGAGAGAGAGAGAGAGAGAGAGAGAGAGAGAGAGAGAGAGAGAGGAACGTCACTGGATCCCCCCTTTCAAATGTGTGTGTGTGTGTGTGTGTGGCTATCCCTGAGCCCCGTGTTGGCTTTCAACGCCCTTACCTGCAGCTGCAGCACCTGCAGCAGCAGCGCAGGCGCCACCTTTGCCTCCTACTGCTGCAGTACCTCTGTGGGCCCCCCCCCCCGCAAGGCCACGCCCCCTCCCTCCTGTAGTGGGACGGGAGGACCCTGGCTCCACCTCAACACTCCTCCTGCAGCAACATTACAGGGACACTTCAGCCCTCCTACAGCTGCACTACAGGACCCCTGGTACACTTCACCTCTCCTACAGCTGCACTACAGGACCCCTGGTACACTTCACCTCTCCTACAGCTGCACTACAGGACCCCTGGTACACTTCACCTCTCCTACAGCTGCACTACAGGACCCCTAGTACATTTCAGTCCTCCTACAGCTGCACTACATGACCCCTGGTACACTTCAGTCCTCCTACAGCTGCATTACAGGACCCCTGGTACACTTCAGCCCTCCTGCAGTTGCACTACAGGACCCCTGGTACACTTCAGCCCTCCTACAGCTGCACTACAGGACCCCTGGTACACTTCACTCCTCCTACAGCTGCACTACAGGACCCCTAGTACACTTCAGCCTTCCTACAGCTGCACTACAGGACCCCTGGTACACTTCAGCCCTCCTACAGTTGCACTACAGGACTCCTGGTACACTTCACCCCTCCTACAGTTGCACTACAGGACTCCTGGTACACTTTAGCCCTCCTACAGCTGCACTACAGGGCCCCGGGTATACTTCAACTCTCCTACAGCTGCACTACAGGACCCCTGGTACACTTCACCTCTCCTACAGCTGCACTACAAGACCCTGGGTACACTTCACCTCTCCTACAGCTGCACTACAGGACCCCTGGTACACTTCACCTCTCCTACAGCTGCGCTAAAGGACCCCGGGTACACTTCACCTCTCCTACAGTTGCACTACAGGACCCCTGGTACACTTCAGCCCTCCTACAGTTGCACTGCAGGACCCCTGGTACACTTCAGCCCTCCTACAGCTGCACTACAGGACCCCGGGTACACTTCACCTCTCCTACAGCTGCACTACAGGACCCCGGGTACACTTCAGCCCTCCTACAGCTGCACTACAGGAACCCTGGTACACTTCAGCCCTCCTACTGCTGCACTACAGGACTCCTGGTACACTTCAGCCCTCCTACAGCTGCACTACAGGACCCCTGGTACACTTCACCTCTCCTACAGCTGCACTACAGGACCCCTGGTACATTTCAGCCCTCCTACAGCTGCACTACAGGACCCCTGGTACATTTCAGCCTTCCTACAGTTGCACTACATGACCCCTGGTACACTTCAGCCCTCCTACAGCTGCACTACAGGGCTCCTGGTACACTTCAGCCCTCCTACAGCTGCACAACAGGACTCCTGGTACACTTCATCCCTCCTACAGCTGCACTACAGGACCCCTGGTACACTTCAGCCCTACTACAGCTACACTACAGGAGCGCGGATACACTTTAGCCCTCCTACAGCTGCATTACAGGACCCCGGGTACACTTCAGCCCTCCTACAGCTGCACTACAGGACCCCGGGTACACTTCAGCCCTCCTACAGTTGCACTACAGGACCCCGGGTACACTTCAGCCCTTCTACAGCTGCACTACAGGACCCCTGGTACATTTCAGCCCTACTACAGCTGCACTACAGGAGCGCAGATACACTTCAGCCCTCCTACAGCTGCACTACAGGACCCCGGGTACACTTCACCTCTCCTACAGCTGCACTACAGGACCCCTGGTACACTTCAGCCCTCCTACAGCTGCACTACAGGACCCCTGGTACACTTCAGCCCTCCTACAGCTGCACTACAGGACCCCTGGTACACTTCAGCCCTCCTACAGCTGCACTACAGGACCCCTGGTACACTTCACCTCTCCTACAGCTGCACTACAGGACCCCTGGTACATTTCAGCCCTCCTACAGCTGCACTACAGGACCCCTGGTACATTTCAGCCCTCCTACAGTTGCACTACATGACCCCTGGTACACTTCAGCCCTCCTACAGCTGCACTACAGGGCTCCTGGTACACTTCAGCCCTCCTACAGCTGCACAACAGGACTCCTGGTACACTTCATCCCTCCTACAGCTGCACTACAGGACCCCTGGTACACTTCAGCCCTACTACAGCTACACTACAGGAGCGCGGATACACTTTAGCCCTCCTACAGCTGCATTACAGGACCCCGGGTACACTTCAGCCCTCCTACAGCTGCACTACAGGACCCCGGGTACACTTCAGCCCTCCTACAGTTGCACTACAGGACCCCGGGTACACTTCAGCCCTTCTACAGCTGCACTACAGGACCCCTGGTACATTTCAGCCCTACTACAGCTGCACTACAGGAGCGCAGATACACTCTAGCCCTCTTACAGCTGCACTACAGGAACCCTGGTACACTTCAACCCTCCTACAGCTGCACTACAGGACCCCTGGTACACTTCAGCCCTCCTACAGCTGCACTACAGGACCCCTGGTACACTTCAGCCCTCCTACAGCTGCACTACAGGGCCCCAGACACTCCAGCTCTGCTCGCACGTGCACCACAGGGATTCGATCACGTGTTCTACAGTTTCTTTGAGCTCTTTGGTATAGGAGAACTGAGGTGGTGTTCACCATTACGCGCCATCGAGGCAGCTGAAGTGTAAGTTGGGTAGACGAAACATGGTTAAGTTTAATGCCACCAAGACCCACTTTATGCCTGTTTTCCTACCGAAAACAAACAACATTCCTCTTTCCATCTTGCAAACAACATGGTCATTGCTAGATCTGCCTCTAAGAAAATTAGAGTTTTGTTTAGATATCAATTTCAGTTTCAGTACCTCTGTATCATAGTACCAGCAACCTCTGGGCCTTACTGAAGCCAAAGGAAGGAAGGACATTCCTTCATTATCCACATTGTTTACATAGTATCCACATTGTTTACATCATATCCTTATTGTTTACATAATATCCACATTGTTTACATAATATCTGGCCAGTATGGACACAAGGATGATCACCAGGGTCAGGGAGTGGGTTCGTGGTGGTGGTGCAGAAGGCGTCATGGTGTCTGCCAACATCTCAGAAGGCGTCATGGTGTCTGCCAACATCTCAGAAGGCGTCATGGTGTCTGCCAACATCTCAGAAGGCGTCATGGTGTCTGCCAACATCTCAGAAGGCGTCATGGTGTCTGCCAACATCTCAGAAGGCGTCATGGTGTCTGCCAACATCTCAGAAGGCGTCATGGTGTCTGCCAACATCTCAGAAGGCGTCATGGTGTCTGCCAACATCTCAGAAGGCGTCATGGTGTTTGCCAACATCTCAGAAGGCGTCATGGTGTCTGCCAACATCTCAGAAGGCGTCATGGTGTCTGCCAACATCTCAGAAGGCGTCATGGTGTTTGCCAACATCTCAGAAGGCGTCATGGTGTCTGCCAACATCTCAGAAGGCGTCATGGTGTCTGCCAACATCAGAAGGCGTCATGGTGTCTGCCAACATCAGGCGTCATGGTGTCTGCCAACATCAGAAGGCGTCATGGTGTCTGCCAACATCTCAGAAGGCGTCATGGTGTCTGCCAGCATCAGAAGGCGTCATGGTGTCTGCCAACATCTCAGAAGGCGTCATGGTGTCTGCCAACATCAGAAGGCGTCATGGTGTCTGCCAACATCAGAAGGCGTCATGGTGTCTGCCAACGTCAGAAGGCGTCATGGTGTCTGCCAACATCTCAGAAGGCGTCATGGTGTCTGCCAACATCTCAGAAGGCGTCATGGTGTCTGCCAACATCAGAAGGCGTCATGGTGTCTGCCAACGTCAGAAGGCGTCATGGTGTCTGCCAACATCTCAGAAGGCGTCATGGTGTCTGCCAACATCAGAAGGCGTCATGGTGTCTGCCAACATCTCAGAAGGCGTCATGGTGTCTGCCAACATCAGAAGGCGTCATGGTGTCTGCCAACATCTCAGAAGGCGTCATGGTGTCTGCCAGCATCAGAAGGCGTCATGGTGTCTGCCAACATCTCAGAAGGCGTCATGGTGTCTGCCAACATCAGAAGGCGTCATGGTGTCTGCCAACATCTCAGAAGGCGTCATGGTGTCTGCCAACATCTCAGAAGGCGTCATGGTGTCTGCCAACATCAGAAGGCGTCATGGTGTCTGCCAACATCTCAGAAGGCGTCATGGTGTCTGCCAACATCAGAAGGCGTCATGGTGTCTGCCAACATCAGAAGGCGTCATAGTGTCTGCCAACATCTCAGAAGGCGTCATGGTGTTTGCCAACATCTCAGAAGGCGTCATGGTGTCTGCCAACATCTCAGAAGGCGTCATGGTGTTTGCCAACATCTCAGAAGGCGTCATGGTGTCTGCCAACATCAGAAGGCGTCATGGTGTCTACCAACATCAGAAGGCGTCATGGTGTCTGCCAACATCTCAGAAGGCGTCATGGTGTCTACCAACATCAGAAGGCGTCATGGTGTCTGCCAACATCTCAGAAGGCGTCATGGTGTCTGCCAACATCAGAAGGCGTCATGGTGTCTGCCAACATCAGAAGGCGTCATGGTGTCTGCCAACATCTCAGAAGGCGTCATGGTGTCTGCCAACATCTCAGAAGGCGTCATGGTGTCTGCCAACATCTCAGAAGGCGTCATGGTGTCTGCCAACATCTCAGAAGGCGTCATGGTGTCTGCCAACATCTCAGAAGGCGTCATGGTGTCTGCCAACATCTCAGAAGGCGTCATGGTGTCTGCCAACATCTCAGAAGGCGTCATGGTGTCTGCCAACATCTCAGAAGGCGTCATGGTGTCTGCCAACATCTCAGAAGGCGTCATGGTGTCTGCCAACATCAGAAGGCGTCATGGTGTCTGCCAACATCTCAGAAGGCGTCATGGTGTCTGCCAACATCTCAGAAGGCGTCATGGCGTCTGCCAACATCTCAGAAGGCGTCATGGTGTCTGCCAACATCTCAGAAGGCGTCATGGCGTCTGCCAACATCTCAGAAGGCGTCATGGTGTCTGCCAACATCTCAGAAGGCGTCATGGTGTCTGCCAACATCTCAGAAGGCGTCATGGTGTCTGCCAACATCTCAGAAGGCGTCATGGTGTCTGCCAACATCTCAGAAGGCGTCATGGTGTCTGCCAACATCTCAGAAGGCGTCATGGTGTCTGCCAACATCTCAGAAGGCGTCATGGTGTCTGCCAACATCTCAGAAGGCGTCATGGTGTCTGCCAACATCTCAGAAGGCGTCATGGTGTCTGCCAACATCTCAGAAGGCGTCATGGTGTCTGCCAACATCTCAGAAGGCGTCATGGTGTCTGCCAACATCTCAGAAGGCGTCATGGTGTCTGCCAACATCTCAGAAGGCGTCATGGTGTCTGCCAACATCTCAGAAGGCGTCATGGTGTCTGCCAACATCTCAGAAGGCGTCATGGTGTCTGCCAACATCTCAGAAGGCGTCATGGTGTCTGCCAACATCTCAGAAGGCGTCATGGTGTCTGCCAACATCTCAGAAGGCGTCATGGTGTCTGCCAACATCTCAGAAGGCGTCATGGTGTCTGCCAACATCTCAGAAGGCGTCATGGTGTCTGCCAACATCTCAGAAGGCGTCATGGTGTCTGCCAACATCTCAGAAGGCGTCATGGTGTCTGCCAACATCTCAGAAGGCGTCATGGTGTCTGCCAACATCTCAGAAGGCGTCATGGTGTCTGCCAACATCTCAGAAGGCGTCATGGTGTCTGCCAACATCTCAGAAGGCGTCATGGTGTCTGCCAACATCTCAGAAGGCGTCATGGTGTCTGCCAACATCTCAGAAGGCGTCATGGTGTCTGCCAACATCTCAGAAGGCGTCATGGTGTCTGCCAACATCTCAGAAGGCGTCATGGTGTCTGCCAACATCTCAGAAGGCGTCATGGTGTCTGCCAACATCTCAGAAGGCGTCATGGTGTCTGCCAACATCTCAGAAGGCGTCATGGTGTCTGCCAACATCTCAGAAGGCGTCATGGTGTCTGCCAACATCTCAGAAGGCGTCATGGTGTTTGCCAACATCTCAGAGGGCGTCATGGTGTCTGCCAACATCTCAGAAGGCGTCATGGTGTCTGCCAACATCTCAGAAGGCGTCATGGTGTCTGCCAACATCTCAGAAGGCGTCATGGTGTTTGCCAACATCTCAGAAGACAGTGGACGAGGATGGGAGGGTGTTGGAGGAGGGTGTTGTGGTGGAGAGTCCAGGGGCATGGCTGCTCCCTCACCTTCTGAATTTGGGTCCTGAGTTGAAGAGGTGTTGGAGGGACGATGGAGTCAGTCAGGTGTGGCCTTGTTACAACCGGTTATTGGGGGGGGGGGGCGAGGTCGTCTACTGCCTCATTCCTCGAGATAACGACCTAACTACACATCCACACGAATGCCACAAGAGGAAGGGACACACACACACACACACACACACACACACAGCCATGAAGTGTGTTGATGTTAGCCCTCGTCCACGGAGGATGAGTTCCTTCGTTCTCCCATGACCCAAATGCAATCCCATCGCGAGCAGACAAGCAAAGAAGCAGAAACCACTTGCAATTATCCTTTTACAAGAAGACAGACAAGCAAAGGAGCAGAAACCACTTGCAATTTTCCTTTTACCAGATGACAGACAAGCAAGGGGAGCAGAAACCACTTGCAATTTTCCTTTTACCAGATGACAGATAAGCAAGGGAGCAGAAACCACTTGCAATTATCCTTTTACAAGATGACAGACAAGCAAGGGGGGCAGAAACCACTTGCAATTTTCCTTTTACCAGATGACAGACAAGCAAGGGGAGCAGAAACCACTTGCAATTATCCTTTTACAAGATGACAGACAAGCAAGGGGGGCAGAAACCACTTGCAATTATCCTTTTACCAGATGACAGACAAGCAAGGGGAGCAGAAACCACTTGCAATTTTCCTTTTACAAGAAGACAGACAAGCAAGGGGAGCAGAAACCACTTGCAATTTTCCTTTTACAAGAAGACAGACAAGCAAGGGGAGCAGAAACCACTTGCAATTTTCCTTTTACAAGAAGACAGACAAGCAAGGGGAGCAGAAACCACTTGCAATTTTCCTTTTACAAGAAGACAGACAAGCAAGGGGGCAGAAACCACTTGCAATTTTCCTTTTACCAGATGACAGACAAGCAAGGGAGCAGAAACCACTTGCAATTTTCCTTTTACCAGATGACAGACAAGCAAGGGGAGCAGAAACCACTTGCAATTTTCCTTTTACCAGATGACAGACAAGCAAGGGGGCAGAAACCACTTGCAATTTTCCTTTTACCAGATGACAGACAAGCAAGGGGGGCAGAAACCACTTGCAATTTTCCTTTTACCAGATGACAGACAAGCAAGGGGAGCAGAAACCACTTGCAATTTTCCTTTTACCAGATGACAGACAAGCAAGGGAGCAGAAACCACTTGCAATTTTCCTTTTACAAGAAGACAGACAAGCAAGGGGGGCAGAAACCACTTGCAATTTTCCTTTTACCAGATGACAGACAAGCAAGGGGAGCAGAAACCACTTGCAATTTTCCTTTTACCAGATGACAGACAAGCAAGGGGAGCAGAAACCACTTGCAATTTTCCTTTTACCAGATGACAGACAAGCAAGGGGAGCAGAAACCACTTGCAATTTTCCTTTTACCAGATGACAGACAAGCAAGGGGAGCAGAAACCACTTGCAATTTTCCTTTTACCAGATGACAGACAAGCAAGGGGGCAGAAACCACTTGCAATTTTCCTTTTACCAGATGACAGACAAGCAAGGGAGCAGAAACCACTTGCAATTTTCCTTTTACCAGATGACAGACAAGCAAGGGGGCAGAAACCACTTGCAATTTTCCTTTTACCAGATGACAGACAAGCAAGGGGGCAGAAACCACTTGCAATTATCCTTTTACCAGATGACAGACAAGCAAGGGGGGCAGAAACCACTTGCAATTTTCCTTTTACCAGATGACAGACAAGCAAGGGGGCAGAAACCACTTGCAATTTTCCTTTTACCAGATGACAGACAAGCAAGGGGGCAGAAACCACTTGCAATTTTCCTTTTACCAGATGACAGACAAGCAAGGGGGCAGAAACCACTTGCAATTTTCCTTTTACCAGATGACAGACAAGCAAGGGGGCAGAAACCACTTGCAATTTTCCTTTTACCAGATGACAGACAAGCAAGGGGGGCAGAAACCACTTGCAATTTTCCTTTTACCAGATGACAGACAAGCAAGGGGGCAGAAACCACTTGCAATTTTCCTTTTACCAGATGACAGACAAGCAAGGGGGCAGAAACCACTTGCAATTTTCCTTTTACCAGATGACAGACAAGCAAGGGGGCAGAAACCACTTGCAATTTTCCTTTTACCAGATGACAGACAAGCAAGGGGGGCAGAAACCACTTGCAATTTTCCTTTTACCAGATGACAGACAAGCAAGGGGGCAGAAACCACTTGCAATTTTCCTTTTACCAGATGACAGACAAGCAAGGGGAGCAGAAACCACTTGCAATTTTCCTTTTACCAGATGACAGACAAGCAAGGGGAGCAGAAACCACTTGCAATTTTCCTTTTACCAGATGACAGACAAGCAAGGGGGCAGAAACCACTTGCAATTTTCCTTTTACCAGATGACAGACAAGCAAGGGAGCAGAAACCACTTGCAATTTTCCTTTTACCAGATGACAGACAAGCAATGAGGCAGAAACCACTTGCAATTTTCCTTTTACCAGATGACAGACAAGCAATGAGGCAGAAACCACTTGCAATTTTCCTTTTACCAGATGACAGACAAGCAAGGGAGGCAGAAACCACTTGCAATTTTCCTTTTACCAGATGACAGACAAGCAAAGGGGGCAGAAACCACTTGCAATTTTCCTTTTACCAGATGACAGACAAGCAAGGGGAGCAGAAACCACTTGCAATTTTCCTTTTACCAGATGACAGACAAGCAAGGGGAGCAGAAACCACTTGCAATTTTCCTTTTACCAGATGACAGACAAGCAAGGGGGCAGAAACCACTTGCAATTTTCCTTTTACCAGATGACAGACAAGCAATGAGGCAGAAACCACTTGCAATTTTCCTTTTACCAGATGACAGACAAGCAATGAGGCAGAAACCACTTGCAATTTTCCTTTTACCAGATGACAGACAAGCAAGGGGGCAGAAACCACTTGCAATTTTCCTTTTACCAGATGACAGACAAGCAAGGGGGCAGAAACCACTTGCAATTTTCCTTTTACAAGATGACAGACAAGCAAGGGAGCAGAAACCACTTGCAATTTTCCTTTTACCAGATGACAGACAAGCAAAGGAGGCAGAAACCACTTGCAATTTTCCTTTTACCAGATGACAGACAAGCAAGGGGGCAGAAACCACTTGCAATTTTCCTTTTACCAGATGACAGACAAGCAAGGGGGGCAGAAACCACTTGCAATTTTCCTTTTACCAGATGACAGACAAGCAAGGGGGGCAGAAACCACTTGCAATTTTCCTTTTACCAGATGACAGACAAGCAAGGGGGGCAGAAACCACTTGCAATTTTCCTTTTACCAGATGACAGACAAGCAAGGGAGGCAGAAACCACTTGCAATTTTCCTTTTACCAGATGACAGACAAGCAAGGGGGGCAGAAACCACTTGCAATTTTCCTTTTACAAGATGACAGACAAGCAAGGGGGGCAGAAACCACTTGCAATTTTCCTTTTACCAGATGACAGACAAGCAAGGGGGGCAGAAACCACTTGCAATTTTCCTTTTACCAGATGACAGACAAGCAAGGGGGGCAGAAACCACTTGCAATTTTCCTTTTACCAGATGACAGACAAGCAAGGGGGGCAGAAACCACTTGCAATTTTCCTTTTACCAGATGACAGACAAGCAAGGGGGGCAGAAACCACTTGCAATTTTCCTTTTACCAGATGACAGACAAGCAAGGGGGCAGAAACCACTTGCAATTTTCCTTTTACCAGATGACAGACAAGCAAGGGGGCAGAAACCACTTGCAATTTTCCTTTTACCAGATGACAGACAAGCAAGGGGGGCAGAAACCACTTGCAATTTTCCTTTTACCAGATGACAGACAAGCAAGGGGGCAGAAACCACTTGCAATTTTCCTTTTACCAGATGACAGACAAGCAAGGGGAGCAGAAACCACTTGCAATTTTCCTTTTACCAGATGACAGACAAGCAAGGGGAGCAGAAACCACTTGCAATTTTCCTTTTACCAGATGACAGACAAGCAAGGGGGCAGAAACCACTTGCAATTTTCCTTTTACCAGATGACAGACAAGCAAGGGGGCAGAAACCACTTGCAATTTTCCTTTTACCAGATGACAGACAAGCAATGAGGCAGAAACCACTTGCAATTTTCCTTTTACCAGATGACAGACAAGCAAGGGGGCAGAAACCACTTGCAATTTTCCTTTTACCAGATGACAGACAAGCAAGGGGAGCAGAAACCACTTGCAATTTTCCTTTTACCAGATGACAGACAAGCAAGGGGGCAGAAACCACTTGCAATTTTCCTTTTACCAGATGACAGACAAGCAAGGGGAGCAGAAACCACTTGCAATTTTCCTTTTACCAGATGACAGACAAGCAAGGGGGCAGAAACCACTTGCAATTTTCCTTTTACCAGATGACAGACAAGCAAGGGAGCAGAAACCACTTGCAATTTTCCTTTTACCAGATGACAGACAAGCAAGGGGGCAGAAACCACTTGCAATTATCCTTTTACCAGATGACAGACAAGCAAGGGGGCAGAAACCACTTGCAATTATCCTTTTACCAGATGACAGACAAGCAAGGGGGCAGAAACCACTTGCAATTATCCTTTTACCAGATGACAGACAAGCAAGGGGGGCAGAAACCACTTGCAATTATCCTTTTACCAGATGACAGACAAGCAAGGGGAGCAGAAACCACTTGCAATTTTCCTTTTACCAGATGACAGACAAGCAAGGGGGGCAGAAACCACTTGCAATTATCCTTTTACCAGATGACAGACAAGCAAGGGAGCAGAAACCACTTGCAATTATCCTTTTACCAGATGACAGACAAGCAAGGGGGCAGAAACCACTTGCAATTTTCCTTTTACCAGATGACAGACAAGCAAGGGGAGCAGAAACCACTTGCAATTTTCCTTTTACCAGATGACAGACAAGCAAGGGGGCAGAAACCACTTGCAATTATCCTTTTACCAGATGACAGACAAGCAAGGGAGCAGAAACCACTTGCAATTTTCCTTTTACCAGATGACAGACAAGCAAGGGGGCAGAAACCACTTGCAATTTTCCTTTTACCAGATGACAGACAAGCAAGGGGGCAGAAACCACTTGCAATTATCCTTTTACCAGATGACAGACAAGCAAGGGAGCAGAAACCACTTGCAATTTTCCTTTTACCAGATGACAGACAAGCAAGGGGGCAGAAACCACTTGCAATTTTCCTTTTACCAGATGACAGACAAGCAAGGGGAGCAGAAACCACTTGCAATTTTCCTTTTACCAGATGACAGACAAGCAAGGGGGGCAGAAACCACTTGCAATTTTCCTTTTACCAGATGACAGACAAGCAAGGGGAGCAGAAACCACTTGCAATTTTCCTTTTACCAGATGACAGACAAGCAAGGGGGCAGAAACCACTTGCAATTTTCCTTTTACCAGATGACAGACAAGCAAGGGGGCAGAAACCACTTGCAATTTTCCTTTTACCAGATGACAGACAAGCAAGGGGGCAGAAACCACTTGCAATTTTCCTTTTACCAGATGACAGACAAGCAAGGGGGGCAGAAACCACTTGCAATTATCCTTTTACCAGATGACAGACAAGCAAGGGGGGCAGAAACCACTTGCAATTATCCTTTTACCAGATGACAGACAAGCAAGGGGGGCAGAAACCACTTGCAATTATCCTTTTACCAGATGACAGACAAGCAAGGGGGCAGAAACCACTGGCAATTTTCCTTTACATCTGTTTCTACAAGGGATCTGATCCTTCCTAGTATGGAGTACTGATTTCTACAATGGATCTAATCCTTCCTAGTATGGAGTACTGCCCTCACATCTGGGGTGGTTGTAGCCTTGCATTTTTAACATGACAAGAACTGAGTCGAAAGCAATACGACTTAAACCCCCTTGCACTACGTCGCAATGGTGGTTCACTTTCCCTTTCCTCTACTCTGGTGTTACTGGTTTTTCTTTCCCGTGAGGTGACTGCTTGTGTTTCCCAGCCATTACCTGAACCTGGCGACACTGGACAAGCTGTTCCGTTCTGTTATTTCTTTCTTTCCTTACACCTCCAAGCTTAAGAACTCTGTCCTATCTCGTTTTTTCCCCCAATTTCTGTGATGTAGCACTTTTTAAAAGATGGGAAAAATATTTGTAATACTTTCCTCGTCTCTTTTTTCTTTCTATAATGTTAATGTGGAGTGTGACTTGAGCCTTCCATAGGAAAACAGAACATAAAAGATTTGAGAGTGTGTGTAGGAATTGTGTTATTCCACCCAATTTACCTTCTTTCTTCATCTTCTTAATTGCTCTTGATGGCATAAGTCTACCAGATTTATCTTACGTAAGATATCTTAACATACTGTATTTCGTGACAAGATCAACAAAACTCGTAATTAAATATTAATTTCAACACCACACATTCAGTCTCCATACTGCCATGTCCAGCGCCCCATCATGGCAGGATATTTCATTTATGCAAAATTACTTGCTAACTCAACAGGTCATTAGCAGCGTTATGGAAGAGTAGGATAACATATGTATATCTTTATCATTTAGTTAATGACTACAGATCGAAATAATTAACAGGACTCAGAGCTGAATTATGGAGACCCTAATACAACTGGGACTGTATTAGGTAATTTAGTAAAGTCTCTTGATATATTAAAGGTTTTTATTGTCAGGAAAGGCCTCACAAAAGCAACCTGGAAGCCCCTTGCAGCCCACGGCTTAACAACCCCCCCATGAACTACCCTATTCACGTAATTGACTGTCAGACACCAGTTTAACACCACTGTTTACATACAGTCTTGGAAGGCTAATGGAATAAGCCAAACTATTTATGTATGATATTTTAAACTAAGACTTTCTGAATAGACCATGTATAACCAAAGCTCATTTTCTTGCTTCATTATTTTAAAATATATTTTTGTTGACAAGAATAATTGCTTGTAAGCACCTGGTTTCCTTTGCTTCATTTTAATCTTCGTCAATGGGGCTGTCTTGCTCTCATATGACTCATAATTTCGTACATAAAAATAAATAATAAGGCACTGGCAAACTTCTAATTCAACTCGAATAATGAGAAATGTTTGGCATGTTAGCCTGACAGCTGCTCTGGGGCACAGTAGGTCCCTGGCCAGAGATACTCAGTTTAATTGGAGTTTCGAGGCAAACTGGTATGTTAATGGCTGACCTTGGTGGTATTTCCCATCCCCGCCAGCTGTGTTTGGATATTCTCACCTCAGTGATGGGTGACCTTGGATATTCCCCCTTCCCTAATGGGTGACTTTGGATATTCCACCCCCTCCCTAATGGGTGACCTTGGATATTCCACCCCCTTTCTAATAGGTGACCTTGGATATTCCCCCCTCCCTAATGGGTGACCTTGGATATTCCACCCCCTCCCTAATGGGTGACCTTGGATATTCCCCCTCCCTAATGGGTGACCTTGGATATTCCCCCCTCCCTAATGGGTGACCTTGGATATTCCACCCCCTTCTAATAGGTGACCTTGGATATTCCACCCCCTCCCTAATGGGTGACCTTGGATATTCCCCCTCCCTAATGGGTGACCTTGGATATTCCCCCTCCCTAATGGGTGACCTTGGATATTCCACCCCCTTTCTAATAGGTGACCTTGGATATTCCACCCCCTCCCTAATGGGTGACCTTGGATATTCCCCCCTCCCTAATGGGTGACCTTGGATATTCCCCCTCCCTAATGGGTGACCTTGGATATTCCACCCCCTCCCTAATAGGTGACCTTGGATATTCCCCCTCCCTAATGGGTGACCTTGGATATTCCACCCCCTCCCTAATGGGTGACCTTGGATATTCCCCCCTCCCTAATGGGTGACCTTGGATATTCCCCTTCTCAGTTGTCTATCTTTGGATTCCCACTTCCTGCCTCTTACCCAGGACGTCTGGGATAATCCCAGGCTACCTGGCCACTGGGATAATCCCAGGCTACCTGGCCACTGGGATAATCCCAGGCTACCTGGCCACTGGGATAATCCCAGGCTACCTGGCCACTGGGATAATCC
Organism: Panulirus ornatus; assembly: GCF_036320965.1. NCBI lineage: Eukaryota > Metazoa > Arthropoda > Malacostraca > Decapoda > Palinuridae > Panulirus > Panulirus ornatus. The sequence goes on from NC_092270.1 coordinate 18,503,989, forward strand.
CAGGCTACCTGGCCACTGGGATAATCCCAGGCTACCTGGCCACTGGGATAATCCCAGGCTACCTGGCCACTGGGATAATCCCAGGCTGCCTGACCACTGGGATAATCCCAGGCTGCCTGGCCACTGGGATAATCCCAGGCTGCCTGACCACTGGGATAATCCCAGGCTGCCTGGCCACTGGGATAATCCCAGGCTGCCTGACCACTGGGATAATCCCAGGCTACCTGGCCACTGGGATAATCCCAGGCTACCTGGCCACTGGGATAATCCCAGGCTGCCTGGCCACTGGGATAATCCCAGGCTACCCGGCCACTGGGATAATCCCAGGCTACCTGGCCACTGGGATAATCCCAGGCTACCTGACCACTGGGATAATCCCAGGCTACCTGGCCACTGGGATAATCCCAGGCTACCTGGACACTGGGATAATCCCAGGCTACCTGGCCACTGGGATAATCCCAGGCTACCTGGCCACTGGGATAATCCCAGGCTACCTGGACACTGGGATATCCCAGGCTACCTGGACCACTGGGATAATCCCAGGCTCCTGGCCACTGGGATAATCCCATGGCTACTGGCCACTGGGATAATCCCAGGCTGCCTGACCCATGGGATAATCCCAGGCTCCTGGCCACTGGGATAATCCCAGGCTCCTGACCACTGGGATAATCCCAGGCTGCCTGACCACTGGGATAATCCCAGGCCTGACCCTGGCACTAATGGGTGACCTGGATATCCCAGGCTGCCTGGCCATGGGATAATCCCAGGCTGCCTGGCCACTGGGATAATCCCAGGCTGCCTGGCCACTGGGATAATCCCAGGCTGCCTGACCACTGGGATAATCCCAGGCTGCCTGGCCACTGGGATAATCCCAGGCTACCTGGCCACTGGGATAATCCCAGGCTACCTGGCCACTGGGATAATCCCAGGCTACCTGGCCACTGGGACAATCCCAGGCTACCTGGCCACTGGGATAATCCCAGGCTACCTGGCCACTGGGATAATCCCAGGCTACCTGGCCACTGGGATAATCCCAGGCTACCTGGCCACTGGGATAATCCCAGGCTACCTGGCCACTGGGATAATCCCAGGCTACCTGGCCACTGGGATAATCCCAGGCTACCTGGCCACTGGGATAATCCCAGGCTACCTGGCCACTGGGATAATCCCAGGCTACCTGGACACTGGGATAATCCCAGGCTACCTGGCCACTGGGATAATCCCAGGCTACCTGGCCACTGGGATAATCCTCTTCCCAAACTCCCAACGGGAACGGGACGAATTTTGAATAGAGAAACGCGACCTTCAGGTTCAGTCTCTTTCTGAATTCAGTTTCAGATTCTTAGGAAGTCGACCATATATTTTTGACCAGTTAGAGGCTATTCTAACGTGAAAAATAGTGGAAAGATGAACAGTATATGTGTGACTGTGACATTAGGTATTAAAGATAAAATAAATCCATCCAATATCTGAAAAAAATGGCCTTGAGAAGGTCAGAGTCTGTTATATAATTGTTGACGTCAATACGACCACGAATCCAAATCAAAACAAACAACAAAGGTCCACACATATTCCTTTTAAAATTCATGGCTGAGCCACAGACGGGCCTTTTATCTCCTGCTCTCTGATAAGGGTTTGACCAGAGTGGTGATAAGGGCCAAGTTTGTCTGTACACCTGGAGTGATTAGGTCACGTGGGGGTGTTGTGTAATCTAGTAGTTAACCATCATTACGGACGGAGGAGCATCCCTGACAACCAGCTCTTATCAGATTGCCTCGTTCAGCCGATGTGTAGTTATCGCTTGAAGTCTGGGCCTTATCTGTGGTTGTTAGTTGACATTGAAGGTGTAGTTAAGGGTTGCTGTTAGACCCGTGGGCTTTACGGAGAGCCATGCGTTAATATGGAGACCAAATAGGAAAATTTTTGTTAGATTAATGAACGTATGATTGGGAGGCAACAATGGTTACTTCCAAACTTAATCGCCTCATCCACTTAATGGGATTTCTGGTGAGTAATGATTAATTCAAATTTGTAGTGTAATAAGGTAACGTAGTGAGGTAACGTGAGGTAACGTAGTGAGGTAACGTTGTGAGGTAACGTAGTGAGGTCACGTAATGAGGTAATGTAATGAGGTAACGTAGTGAGGTAACGTAATGAGGTAACGTAGTGAGGTAACGTAATGAGGTAACGTAATGAGGTAACGTAGTGAGGTAACGTAATGAGGTAGATTAATGAGGTAACGTAATGAGGTAACGTAGTGAGGTAACGTAATGAGGTAACGTAATGAGGTAACGTAGTGAGGTAACGTAATGAGGTAGTGTAATGAGGTAACGTAATGAGGTAACGTAGTGAGGTAACGTAATAAGGTAACGTAATGAGTTAACGTAGTGAGGTAACGTAATGAGGTAACGTAATGAGGTAACGTAATGAGTTAACATAGTGAGGTAACGTAATGAGGTAACGTAATGAGGTAACGTAGTGAGGTAACGTAATGAGTAACATAGTGAGGTAAAGTAATGAGGTAACGTAATGAGGTAATGTAATGAGGTAACACTGGTTTTATTCAGGTGTGAGTGTTGCCAGTGGGCCAGACTTTGATTGCCACATATGATGTTTGGTCCTGGTGATTAGGTACTTTTCTTGTCACTTTTTATGATTGGATCTGTCAACTTCAGCCCTTTTAGTTTGGTAGTTTTAGATATCCACAGCACATTCTGTGTACGTGAGGTTCTCATATATTTTGATGATATAAACTTATGATAGATAGAAACATAATTTTCAAAATAAGGTTCAAACATCTCAATTTAGTTAAAAGTTGTGTACTTGTGCCATGTTATAATATATGCTGCTCCGCTGCTAGGCATGAGAGGTAGTTTAGAAGTTTTTTATGCATATTTAGTGAAATATGGGCATATTTAGTGAGATCTGGGGACTTTTTTATCATAAACAGTTAGATTACCAAGGTTTTTCTTTACTAATATGTGGTGTTAGAGTGCTATGATTTCAAAAATTGTTACGTGACAAGACGTCTTGTACGTGCCGCCCTAGGATTACATTAACTGAACAGTGTATGAAAAGACTAGGGTATAGTATCTAGTAGCATTGCATGGGATGCCTTTTTAACCAGTGATGGCTGTATAGTTCTCTTGAAGGCAGGGGAAGTTGAATAAGATTTTCCAGTATAAGCTTCTTCTTATCCGTATTTTGCAAAAGGAGAATGTCAAATTCAAAACTTGAATTGCTATAGATGCCACTTTGATATTGATAGATAAAAACAAAACATGTTAAGAGTATAAAAACATAAAAATACTCTTGTTTTGCTGCAGTATAGAGCTAAGAAATATAATTAAATGGAACTAAACAATTTGTTGTAAGTGGCATTGTTAGCAGGCTTGCACAGGACATCTCAACTTAAAGTTCTGTATCCCTGGGGATAGTGAAGAAAGAATACTTTCCATATATTCCCTGCTTGTCGTAGAAGGGGACTAAAGGGGGTGGAAGTGGGCGCAGGAAACCCTACCCTTCTTGTATTCAGATTTCTAAAAGAGGAAACAGAAGAAGGAAAGTGGGGAGTGCTCATCCTCCTCAAAGGCTCAGATTGGGGTGTCTGAATGTGTGTTGATGTAACAAAGATGAGAAGAAAGGAAAATTAGGTAGTATGTTTGAGGAAAGAAACCTGGATGTTCTAGCTCTGAGTGAAACAAAGCTCAAGGGTAAAGGGGAAGAGTGGTTTGGAAAAGTCTTGGGAGTAAAGTCAGGGGCTGGTGAGAGGACAAGAGCTAAGGAAGGAGCAGCACTACTCCTGAAGCAAGAGTTGTGGGAGTGTGTGATAGAATGTAAGGAAGTAAATTCTAGATTGATGTGGTTAAAACTGAAAGTAGATGGAGAGAGAGGGGTGATTATTGGTGCCTATGCACCTGGTCATAAGAAGAAAAATCATAGAGGCTAGTGTTTTGGGAGCAACTGAGTGAGTGTGTCAGCAGCTATGGTGCATGAGATCAGGTATTAGTGATGGGTGTTTAAATGCAAAGGTGAGTAATGTGGCAGTTGAGGGTATTATTGGTGTACATGGGGTTTACAGTGTTATGAATGGAAATGATGAAGAGCTTTTGGATTCGTATGCTGAAAGAAGACTGGTGATTGGGAAAACCTGGTTTAAAAAGAGAGATATACAAAAGTATACGTATGTGAATAGGAGAGATGGTCATAGGGCATTATTAGATTGTGGTAATTGATAAGCATGTAAAAGAGAGATTTTTGGATGTTGATGTTTTGAGAGGGGCAGCTGGAGGGATGTTTGATCATTATCTTGTGGAGGCGAAGATGAAGATTTGTAGAGGTTTTCAAATAAGAAAAGAGAATGCCGGGGGAGGAGGGTGGTGAGAGTGAGTGAGCTTGGAAAGGAGTCTTGTGTGAGGAAGTGCCAGGAGAGACTGAGTATAGAGGTCAAAATTTCTTTTTTGATGATATTATAAGCATTATAAGGACAGCTTCCTCAGTGCCATACTACATAATAACAAATCAATTTACATAAGACTTACATGATCCTAGGAATAAGATTTCCACTTGAGGAGTTTATGCAACAAACCCTTTTGTTTTTGTTCTCCCCATTACTAAAGGTCAAATTTGATGCATCATAGAATCTGAAGAACTAACTCTCCAGAGTGTGGTTGTCTTGTCCCACCCACTAAGGAAGGCAGCAAAGATAGCATCCATGCTCACCTTCTTTGGTAATACAGTAGTTCTGCATCTTGTCCCACCCACTAAGGAAGGCAGCAAAGATAGCATCCATACTCACCTTCTTTGGTAATACAATAGTTCTGCAAGAAAAGGTATATATTGAGAGTAAATGAAAATTGTCTCGGTAGTCATTTATAGGGAATAGCATTTCTATTAACTGTCAGCTTATACTCATCATTCTTACTTTCAGTAAAACCTTTGAGAGACTTGTTTGCCACCTCAAATAGTATTTTGGAACCAATCATATGCTAACTAGATGTTAGTATAGGTGTCGAGAAAAAATAGAATGAGACCACAGAGCATTTTGCTAACTGCATGATTTACCTCATGTGTTCTTGAAGATAGGTATTTAGGCTCTTCAACCTCCACACCAAAGTGTGTGTCCAAGCTGCTATGTTGTTCCTTTCCTTTGTGAGGTTGTTGCTGGCTGGAGCCTGTAGGCCTTTGTATCCTCCACATCTGGTTGGTCTGCCCCACATAGTAATAAATTGTGAAAGAGGTCCTTATTAGTTTTCCTCCGTGAACTGCTCATAGAAATTCTATTGGCTGTAGAAAATGTATTAACTAATTTTAGGGCCAGATGTGTACACTATATTCTTGTACAGCACCATTCAATTTCAGTGGTAATGTTTTGCAGGCTCTTACATCCATGCCTGTCGTGCCTTTAGGAAAAGGTTTTCAAATTCAAGTTTGGAGGCTCTCCTTCTCTCTGTGATCTAGGAAGCTTAATCTCATTTATTTGATATTTTTTGTATGGTGTCCACTTTGGTTGTGAAAGATAATTGTGTACTCTGTAATTTTTTGATATATTCTGTCCTAAGGTGTGATGTCAGCACACAATGTTATTGTTGTCTGGAAAGTTTAAGTACGTACCTTGGGGAGCATCATCATTTGATATACTTTCCTCATCTTGAAGGTCTTTGAAATTCATCCTTTGTCTTTTTTGAGGAGGCATTGTTTACTTTCTGATGCTTGTTGAAGGTATAATCATGTCATGATTACTCGGTCTTTCATGTAGCTCGTATAAGGGATGCTGGTGTTTGTTTCTGCCTGGTGTTCTGAACTGTTATTTGATTTTCATCTGCCCTGTAATATCTTTTAAAGAGTTTATCATAATTTGTAGCTCACCAGATAATCTGATAAATCTTTGTTTATAGAGTTCCTGTGTTTGTCAATTGATGATGGTGATGGTGATGACTTTAAGCCTCATGTGTGTTAGAGACATAGAGAAATGCCTGGTTTACCACATCAATTGATCTGTTGGTCAGCTTGTTTATCTGCTATCCTTCTTTTCCAATTATTTATATCTTTTTTAAGTTTATGTGCTGTAATGCCACAGTCACATATGTCAAAGGTTTTTGAAAAGTCTATATACAGGAATACCCCAGTGAAAGCTTTTTTATTTTTTTAATTCTATAATGTGAAAATTTGTAAATTCAAATGATCTGGTCACATAACCATTTTTGTTAACATCTACTAAGCTAATTTTGAGTGGTGTATGTAGGGCACTTAGGTCAATCATTGCTTATCTTATGCTTTTTCACTCTACACACTCTGTCACATACTTCATTTATCATTTTAAAGAATACTTGTGAATTATCTGTTTGGAAAAAGGTTTGCAAGTGATAGCACTAGAAATACACCGAAGGTAAAAAGAAAAAGTATCACTCTAATGGTGAAAATGGAGGTACTCTTAGGTATGAAATGATGCCGTCAGGAACGTATCTCCATATCACTTTTTTTTTTAGTGATCCTGTTGAAAGCCGATTCACTAAAAGCTCTCTCTCCAGGAAAATCGTCCAGTGCTTTTTCTTTCTTTCTTCTCAATAATAAAAGTTGACAACTCTTGCATAAGATTTCTTATGTGTGCTTGACAGTCTGGTTGTTCGTCTAAGTGCTGGCACAGTGGATATCCTTCATTTGAAGAACCAGTGTGTTGGGCTCCAAGATCCTGGTATTTGATTTAATTGAAAGTTTCTTCAGATTATGTTGTTCTGCTTTTTATAATTCATTTTTTGCACCAGAAGATTTATTCTTCTACAGCATTCCTCCATTGATCTGGGTTACCTCTCCTAGAACGATACAAGATATCCTGTTGCAAGTGTGACATGATAGGGAGATAGCATTGACTATATGCTATTCTACCCTTAAATTTTGGTTATTCAAAGATAATGATGAGCTAGCTGGATTTTTTTGGAAAACAACTCAATTCTGTAGAAAGTAAGATCTTGTACTTAACGGTAACATTTTCCTTGCTAGACAGAGATTAGAACTAATTACCTGTACTAATATAGAATAAAGAGGTCCTTTGAAAACCAGAGGGAGTACTTTCCTAGAAGACTTTGTATTTGAAACTAGAATTTTTCTTGCTAGATTTAGGCTAGAACTATTACCTTTACTAACACAAACTAGTACAGAGGTTCTTTTGGTAACCATGGGGATTGCATTCCTGGAAGATGTGAATGACAAAACCATGGTTGGCAACAGATTATGCTTATGGGGAAAAGGGATTTAGGGGGAATGACCTGTGAGAGGGACTTAAGGTATCTTAAGTCATGAAAAATGAGTTCTTCACGGTTAAAAAAGTTAAAATTCAAAAACATCACTAGCTAAGTTGAAAGTTCTCTAGAGTGTGATACAGAAAGTAGAGTAGGTATGTGGCATGCTGTCTAGCATCTGCAACCCAACAGACTAGATAAATCGCTTCTTATATTACTCACTGGTATATCCAAATTGTATGTATTGGATTACACTATGGGTTGGTGCCACTTAGACTGTATTGCATCCTGTTGATCAGGCCCAAAAGTGAGTGATTAGGCAAACTTCTTGTATCCTATTATTACTCAATTTCAACCCTACATGTAAATGAAACTTCCTTACAGTGAACAAGATGTGAGATTATATTTTCTTGTATCATTAAGAGAATAAGTAGCTTGCATGACAGCCAAAACATAGCATGTGTCATATGCTGCTGATTGTTATTTGAATACAGATCACCTTGTCTGTACCATTATTGTTATATTACCTTCAGACATGCCTTTTCTCTTGCATTATCCCGTAGATAAAGGCATAATTATTAATGACGCCTTCAGTCAAACTTTATGCCTCTATTGGTGAAATTTATTTTAGATTGCAAGACTTTGCTATTGTTATTAATTGTAAATATGTCTTACGTATACTGTCAATTATTCTTTTGACTGAAAGTGTGTTCATTGCTCTGCTGTATTATTGTACATGTTGAGCTTATGTAATTCTTATCTGAATGTGTATAAATTGAAGCTCAAAAGTCATTAGAATTCAAAAACCTTGCCTTTGTATTACACATCTTAACTTAGATTTTTGTATATCCTCTTTATGGCCACATATTTGTAAATGTTATGATCATTATTATCGGTAAAATTTTTCATGAGATTAACGGTAGACAAATTTTGAGGTGAATTTTCTGTCGGTGAAAAATGAAATAATTGATTTTGATTTTAAGAAAATGAAATTGTAATCAAATCATTTTCAGAGTGAGTCACATTTGGGATAACATTCTGGAACTGTTGGAATCCATTTTTTTTAGTTAGATATTGTTTAGATAGGATTATATCACTGATGATGTTTCAGGATCTTCTAGGAGTGAGCCTAATTCTCCCTCTGTTTCTACCGATGGTAAAGAACTTAGGGATTTCCCACTTGGCTGCTGGTTGTATTACATCCCTTTATGGTGCAATCCAGTTATTTTCCAGCCCAACAGTGGTATGTTCATAAGAGGTTTGCTCATGATTATTTCCACCTTGTTGCTGTAAATTTTCACTATGGTTCCTCTCGCATCGTATCATTTCTCATGCATTTTTTTTTCACTATAGAAATATAAATGAATGTAGTCTTAGCATGTGGCACTCTTTGTAGCTAGTCTTTTTTTTGCTGGAAAAGAGAAATTCTAGAGATGAATTGCGTAGTGATGATTTTCTGTAAACAAAGCTTCATGCACAGGAATACATTAGCATTTTGTTAAACTTTTCCATGAAATGTCTGCTTCTCATTGATGTGTCCTGATTGAGAATGTTTGGCAGTATGTAAGGTGGTTGATTTTAAAATGTATTTTAGAAGTATCTTAGGTAGCAGATACTGAGCACAAGATTTTTATGTTGAACCCATAAAGTGGATAAATTGCTAAAGTGTTACTCTTTTAATTTATTTATTAATGTTGCTGTACTATTCTTGGAAAATATGAACAATTGAATAACTGTAATTGAGTCCATAGGTTAGTTTTTATTGATATCATTTTGTTTATTCAGTCATGATTCCAGTTAGGAAACATGGAAAGATTACTGTAGAGAAGCTCCAGTGTGGGTCATGCAACAAGGAGATGCTGAAAAAAGCAGGTAAAGTGATGCTCAGGAGAGGATTCATGCAGTATGTTTGAAGCCTCAAAAACATTGTGTTAGAGAAATGCTGTGGTAAGACCTTCCTGTACAGGAAGTTTGCTAAAATAACTCATAAATTGATGATGAAAACGAAATCTTTTGGGAAGGATCTAGTTACATCGATCTCTATGAGAGTGTTGAGAACTTGATGGAACACATGAGGTTATTAAGTAAATTCTCTCATTTTCCATCAGTATGCAATACTCTTAAAGCCATTATATTACATAAGTGAGGATGAAGTACCCGTGACCAGTTATGCCACAGCCACAATTATTGTATCCATGTAACTATATTGTGTCCTGTAGGGAGCCTGAAAAGTTCACAAAAGAATATTGTTAATTATTAAGCTGTAACCCAAGTGCTGCCATCTGTGATGTCATAAGCCTTTGCTCGACTGGCAAGTGAACGTCAGTGTCTCAAAAGTTGCTGAAAGGGGAGTAGATGGTTAGCTGATCTTTTGTTATGGCTCCACCTCTCTGTTCATGAGTTTGTCAACTCTTTGAGATACCTAACAACCATTATTGTGATACACAGCAAATTCTGACTATACTTATCTTGATGCAGTACAGTGTGTACTGGATATTAAATTAATGCTTTAAATGTTTAATTTGCTGAAATCTGCTATCCTTTTTCTTCCATCTGTCGGAAGTATCTGCAAGATCTTCAATATTGGATTTCCTCGATATCATTTTGTGTTTTGTGATTTACGTGGGGACTGGAAATGAATCACCTTTGGGGAATTATATGTGATTGATCAATCCCTCAGTTTTTGGATTGTAGTTTGTCTGTCTAATGGTCTTTCCTGCTTTAGTGAGGTAGCATTAGGAGCAAACAGCCAGTCTCCAGTGTTGTCTGCAATACAATGTACCAAAATCAGAGCCTTCCAATAACAGCCAAGCCCCACATGCTACTCCACAGTGTAATTTACTATTTCATGTGCCTTGATTTTTCAGGTATTACGAAGATATGAAATATCTTTATGCTTTTTCACAATAATCCATGAATGTTGATATGTGTATGTAAATTTGTGTTATTTATGAGTGGTAAGAACAGTTCCCAGAGGAATCATGGGTTATTGACATTCTCTCATGTTTAGACATGGTAGAAATTAGGAAAAATTCAAATGGCAGTCAAATTGATAACAAGAACAGTTAATAGGAATATTATGGATTGGGGGACATTAAAGTGAAGGACTAATGAGGGGGCCTGGAATCAAAAGTAGTACCATGGCCTTAGATGTCTCTCAAGGGCTTTATTTGTGGACCAGGCAAAGGCAGCATGCTCCATTTATCCATGCACTTACCACACATGATTGAAACCCATCCCATGTTTTCAGAAAATGGTGTCAAAAGATAAAACGTTCATGAGTGAGTCTTTGCATACTGTGTCTATTCCATGCACAATAGGGGGAAAGTTTTTTCTTTATTGCTGTTATAAGTAGTATAATTTGTATTGTTATTTATATTTTCTTTATTTTCATACTTGTTTGATGTTTCCTGCATTAACATGGTAGCATCAGGAACAGATGCTCACATCCATTCTTTAGCTGTCATGTATAATGCACCAAAACCACAGCCCCCTATCTACAACCAGGTCCATTATACCTCTCTGTGGTTTCGATGGGCGCTTCATATTTCCTGACTCTATCCATTAACAGCACTTCACCTCATGTATACCACATTACTCCAATTCACTCTATCCTATGCGTACCTTTCACCCTCCAGCATGTTCAGGTGCCAACCATTCAAAATCTTTTTCACTCCATTTTTTCATCTCCAATTTGGTCCCCCCTCCCCTCTCCTTGTCCCCTCCATATCTGACATATGTATCTTCTGTGTCAGCTTCTCCTCACCCAATCTCTCTATATGTCCAGATCATTTCAGCGTACATTCAGTTGTCTCAGTCGCACCCTTTTTGTTACTGCACTTCTCTCTTACCCTTTTATTACTTACTCAATCAAACCACTTTACATCGTATGTTATCTTTGTGTTCTGCACATCCTCATCAACAGCCCATACCTTACATCCATACAACATTGGTGGGACTACCATACCTTTAAACATACCCTTTTTCACCCTCCAAGCACTTCTCAATGCTCCCAGAACTTTGCCCCTCACCCACCTTAAGACTCACATCCAATTTCATGGCCACATTTCCTGCCATGTCCACTCCCAGGTATCTAAAACACTTCACTTTTCCCAGACTTTCTGCATTCAAACTTGTACCCCAGCTAACCTGTCCCTCTATCTTGCAGACTTGATAACCTTGCTTTTATTCGCATTTATTCTCGAGTGTCTCCTTTTTTTTACACTCCAAACACAGACACCATCTTCTCCCACAGATATGCCGCTTGTGCTGTGTTGTTAGCAGACAACAACTGAATAATGTTTCAGGCCCTCCTGACCCCTGCAGACAAATCTGTAATTTGTCTCTCCAAGACCCTTCCATTTACCTTCCACACCAACCCATCCATAAACAGTTAAGAAGCCATGGTAACATATCACACCCCTGCCCCAGACCAACCTTCATCTGGAACCACTCACTTTCCTATCTACCTACTTGCACACTCCCCTTCCATTATTAATGAAAACTCCCTGCTGCTTCTGGTAGCTTTTCCCCTACACCATATTTTCATAAGACCATCCACAAGATATTTCTATCAACCCTGTTATATAGTCTCTCCAGACCCATAAATGCCACATACTTATCCTTCTGTTTCTTTAAGTATTTTTGACACCCATTCTTTGAAACAAACACCTGATCCACACATCAGGTGTTGCTCTAGATAATGTGTCAGAAATATTTATTATTATGATTATCACTTTTATATATATTTATTTATTATACTTAGTCACCGTCTCCCACATTGGCGAGGTAGCGCAAGGAAACAGACGAGAGAATGGCCCAACCCACCCACATACACATGTATATATATATATACACCCACACACACACACATATACATACCTATACATTTCAATGTATACATAGATATTTACACTCAGACATATACATATATACACATGTACATATTCATACTTGCTGTCTTCATCCATTCCCGTCACTACCTCCGTCACACAAGAAATAGCATCCCCCTTCCCGCAAGGTAGCGCTAGGAAACGACAAAAAAACAGCCACATTTGTTCACACTCAGTCTCCAGCTGTCATGTGTGATGCACTGTTATTATTATACTTTGTCGCTGTCTCCTACGTTAGCGAGGTAGCACAAGGAAACAGACAAAAGAATGGCCCTACCCACTCACATACACATGTATGATATAAATGCCCACAAGCACATATACATACTTATACATTTCAATGTATACATACATATACATACACAGACATATACATATATACACATGCACATATTCATATGTGCTGCCTTCATCCATTCCCTCCGCCGCCCAGCCACACATGAAACGACACCCCCCTCCCCCTGCGTGTGCACGAGGTAGCGCTAGGAAAGGACAACAAATGCCACATTTGTCCACACTCAGACTCTAGCTGTCATGTGTAATGCACCGAAACCACAGCTCCCTTTCCACATCCAGGCCCCATGAAACTTTCCATGGTTTACCCCAGATGCTTCACATGCCCTAGTTCAATCCATTGACAGCACATCAGTCCCGGTATACCACATCGTTCCAATTCACTCTATTCCTTGCACACCTTTCACCCTCCTGTATATTCAGGCCCCAATTGCTCAAAATCTTTTTCACTCCATCCTTCGACCTCCAATTTGGTCTTCCACTTCTCATTGTTCCCTCCACCTCTGACTTGTATATCCTCTTGGTCAATCTTTCCTCGCTCATTCTCTCCATGTGACCAAACCATTTCAATTCAGCCTTTTTTTGCTCTCTCAACCACTTTCTTTTTATTACCACACATCTCTTTTACCCTTTCATTACTTACTCAATCAAACCTCCTCATACCTCATATCATCCTCAAACATCTCTTTTCCAACACATCCACCCTCCTCTGCACAACCCTATTTATCGCCCATGCCTCACAACCATATAACATTGTTGGAACCACTGTTCCTTTAAACATACCCATTTTTGCTTTCCGAGATAACGTTCTCGCCTTCCTTACATTTTTCAACGCTCCCAGAACCTTCACCCCCTCCCTCACCCTGTGACTCACTTCCACTTCCATTATTATTATTATTATTATTATTATTTTTTTTTTTTTATACTTTGTCGCTGTCTCCCGCGTTATTATTATTATTATTATTTTTATTATCATCATTTATTTTTTTTTATTTGCTTTGTCGCTGTCTCCCGCGTTTGCGAGGTAGCGCAAGGAAAGAGACGAAAGAAATGGCCCAACCCACCCCCATACACAAGTATATACATACGTCCACACACACAAATATACATACCTACACAGCTTTCCATGGTTTACCCCAGACGCTTCATATGCCCTGATTCAATCCACTGACAGCACGTCAACCCCGGTATACCACATCGATCCAATTCACTCTATTCCTTGCCCTCCTTTCACCCTCCTGCATGTTCAGGCCCCGATCACACAAAATCTTTTTCACTCCATCTTTCCACCTCCAATTTGGTCTCCCACTTCTCCTCATTCCCTCCACCTCCGACACATATATCCTCTTGGTCAATCTTTCCTCACTCATTCTCTCCATGTGCCCAAACCATTTCAAAACACCCATTTATATCATTTATTATACTTAACCGTCGTCTCCCGCGTTAGCTAGGCAGTGCAAGGAAACAGATGAGGAATGCCCCAACCCACTCACATACACATGTATATACATTATATATACATATATTTATGTATATATATATTATCATTATCATTATTATTATCATTATTATTATTATTATTATTGGTAACAGTAGTATTTTTATTAATATAGAGTGTTATTTTTTCATACTTGATTGCCATTTCCTGCATTATTAAAGTAGTGCCAGAAACAGATGAAAAAATCTATATCTGCTCATATCTATTCTTTAGCTCTCATGTACAATGTACAGAAAGCACAACTCCCAGTCCACAACCAGGCCCCACAGACCTTTCCATGATTTCCCTCAGATACTTCACATGCACTGGATCAATCCTTTGACAGCACATCATCCCCATTGTTCCAGTTTACTCTATCCCATACATGCCTTTTGCCCTCCTGCATGTTCAGGCCCACAAAATCTTTTACCCTTCATCCTTCCATATAGAGTGTTATTTTTTTCATACTTGATTGCCATTTCCTGCATTATTAAAGTAGTGCCAGAAACAGATGAAAAAATCTATATCTGCTCATATCTATTCTTTAGCTCTCATGTACAATGTACAGAAAGCACAACTCCCCGTCCACAACCAGGCCCCACAGACCTTTCCATGATTTCCCTCAGATACTTCACATGCACTGGATCAATCCTTTGACAGCACATCATCCCCATTGTTCCAGTTTACTCTATCCCATACATGCCTTTTGCCCTCCTGCATGTTCAGGCCCACAAAATCTTTTACCCTTCATCCTTCCATCTTTGATTTGGTCTCCCCATTATCCTTGTTCCCTCCATTTCTGATATATGTATCCTCTTTGTCATCCTTTCCTGTCTCATTCTCTCCATGTGACCAAACCATTTCATCCCACCCTCTTAAGCTCTCTCACCGACACTCTTTTTTATTACCACACATCTCTCTTATCTCTTCATTACTTACTTGATCAGACTATCTCACACCACATATTGTCCTCAAGCATTTCATTTCCACTACATCCACTTTCTACACAGCCTTATCTATATCCTGTATTATATGGATGCCTCAGTTCCTTATAATATTGTTGGGATTACTATTCAATCATACACACAGTGATCTTCATCAGAATAAGCTAATATTGATTCTTGAAGTCACCTTGTAGTTTTCACTGTTATTTATCACTAACCATTTCTGTAACATTTATTTGAGTTCACAGTATTGATTAAGAAAGTTTATAAGACTTTGATGCTAGAAAGGCACAGTATCTAAGTAATTGGTGGGTGAATTCCTTCTAGATATCCTTACCTATTCTTGAATTCAGATAAAGCCAACTCATTCAGTTACTAACTTACACCTACCTCCTGTTGTCATTTGTAATGAAGGCAAAACGTTGCAGTTAGATAGAAATAATTTGCAGGGGAAGTGACAGATAAGGAGGAATTAACTCATTTTTATGTTTTTGAGATTAAAGTTAACTAAAGTGAGGTAAAGCAGTGTTACTTAAACTCATTCTTGGTCATGGAAGTGTGCAAATTGGCAGGTTTTAGGGAATTCTTTGTATGAGGTACGGTTTTGTTGTAATATTATAGTAGAGCAAAGCTGAAGCTACTAATAAGAGCATGATATTTCTGTAACCATTTAGCTATACAGCATTTGCAGGATCTAGTTGGTGCAAGTCTTATTATTCCTCTGATCATCATTCAAGTCCGAAACCTGGGTGTTTCACATGTTGTGGGAGGAGCCATAAGCTCTGTCTATGGTGTTCTGCAAGTGATCACTTCCCCTATAGTGGTAGGTACTTGAGATTATTTGTACTCAATTGAATTATGGAACCTGTCCTATGCAAAACTATTTCCAAATAATTTAGTTCCCATTTTTCTGTTTAATTGTAAAAATTTGTACCCTGTTAACAGTTTTCTTCGTAATGCCTTTCCTTTTCATCACTGATTTACATTTGTGTATTGTAGTTTCATTGTATATCACAGGTTCTTACTAACATGATTATTTTTCATCCATCCATTTTATCAATATATTGTGAGCAAAGGATTTTAGACATCCACATGGTCTTGTGTAATCTAGGTTGTCAGAACATGGGTAGGGCACGTTTTCCATTCCCATGGTTAAACAAATATTGAACTTTTTCTACATAAAAAAAAAAAATGCTATAATGAAATATTCAGGATTATAATTACTTACCTGTAATCAAACCAAAAGAGATATCTAAACTGTATTTCATATGAGTTTCTGTATTTGATTCAGTTCTTTTAACTCAAGACAAAAATCAGAATGAAAACCAGTCATGAAATCTTTTTGTTATTTGCTTTTGTACTTTATAATGATGTCTGTTTTGCTCGTCCTGTATTTCATGAATGACAGGATAAGGATGCTATTTACTAGACATGCTGTGATTATGCTAAAACTCAATATCCCTTTTTTGTTTAAGGTAAAGGGGTCATTCAAATGAATACTGAACCAAACAAAATGTGAAAAGTTTTTCCATTAGGAAATATACAAACAATAACTAAGACACACTAGTTAACATATGAATTATACAAAATTAACAGTTTACCTAAAATTTCACAGGTTGATAACAACTTGGGCTAGTAGTAGTTCAGGCTGGCTTGAGCCTTGACAGTCATACATACTGTGGACTACCCCTAAGGGATCATATAAACAGGTGTTATGACTTATGATACCATATGGACTTCCAGTACATTGTAGTCCATCTTGGGTTTCATATAGAGCTCCCGGCTGTCCAAGGAATACTTCACAGTTCTCACACAATCCCTGTGCTGTCCACATGAGACCATATGCAGTCCACTTGCTCAGAAATGTCCTTTGGTGAATACTAGGTTATCACAGGCCTTTGTCAATTGGGAGCACCCCATTTTTAGTCACCTCTCCTCAAGTCTTCCCATACCTTTGTGATGCCTGTTGTCACTACACATACTCACTGCAGCAGGAAGGTATGAGGAACATTGAATACCCTGATGCCTCTTTAACCTGAGGATGACCTGCTGCTCGAAGTGATCTCTCCATCTGCCTCTGCTCTCCTCCATATTAACTTGCTTTCGTTCTTCAGTGAATCATGTCCTTTCCCCCATTCCACCTGAGCCAATCAGCTTTCAGCCCTTAACTTATAATGCACTTGTGTACTACACACATGTGGCACTGGGGATTGGCGAAACTGATAAATAGCCGGCTTGAACTGTCACACCACATGGTAACTTTCTACAGTACATTACTAGAATCAATGATGTATGTGTGACTTATTGCACTGCACTTCTCCTCTAGATTACTTTTATTATGACATACTTTTAGTGCCCTAGTGCTCTTGTTGTGTTATATCAAGATATTAGATAATGATCGTATTGTGACATTACAGGTAACTCATTAGATTATATGACTGGAAGAAATGTATGATAAACATGTTGATAGGTAATGAAATATAATTTATGATTGATATATGATCAGCTTGTTGATATCTTATCAATTATTATTCATGAATAGAAGGCTTAATTTTAGATTGTATATTTTGTGAGAGGGAAAACATGTCATAGATGACATTTCACCCTCTTCATAAAGAGATTAATCCAACTTAATTTCTATGCTTGTCTGATCAAGATATTTACTACCTTTTTAAAAGAATTACTGCACAATACTGGTTTCACACTACTGCTCAACACATGATATGATATAGCATAATATATATTGTGTCCTGAATTACCCACAATCTCTCTTCAGTTTGTCTGTATACTCAGGCAATCTGCAACCACATTCCCTCTACTTTTAATTGTTTCAAGCCTAGACAGAAAAGACTGAAATGTGAGAGACCATCTTTAGATTCTACCATTAATTACCTTTGTTTTCTGCATGTAAGCTAGTCATTGATTATTTGTTTTTATGACAAATTCCTTCCCATAAAAGAAATACCTAAATTTATGACTTCCCCATACTATCACCATGCATTCCTTTTCAATTATCACATATCCCTGTTCCCTCTTCAGTAATTTTCTGCCTGCATACATGACTAGGAATATCTCACTTTGTGTTCATGCAACAAACCACCTCCTGTCCCACTGTCAGAAGCATCAGTCTGCAGTATGAATGGATCAGTTAAAACTGGTAGTCTTACAATTTGCTCTTGCACAAATTTAGTTTTAAATGTCTGAAATGCAGTTTCACAAGTTCTTTTGAACCTCTCCTTAATGTCTAGTGCAAAGGTTCCCAACTCGGGGTCCATGCACCCCCAGGAGGTATGTACGTGAAGCTTCATCAGGGGATACATAAGATACATTTCAAGGGACAAAAGGTATATTGCCATTGAGTGTTTTTGTTTAAGTAGAACACTGCTTTGGCACATAAGGTTTGTTCAGAGCTGCATGATTTTGGCAAGGATTATCTATGTGGAAATAAAAAGAATAAACAAATTTATTATGATAAGAAAAGTGAAGAAAAAAGTGATTCATATGTGAGGGGGGATACTTAACGTCTTACATTGAGGCCATGGGAACACCAAACAGAAAAGGTAAGGAACCACTGGTCTAACACAGGGTGATATGTTTCTTAGTTTCTGATTCACCTACTTTAGCATAGCTAATCGGCCCCTACCACTCTACCATACAGTTGTTCAAATGGTGAAGAACCATTACTCTCTTGTGGTAATTCCAAGTTTGCAAACAACAAAGGAGTTACATATCTGTCTCAGTCTTTTATGTTCTTTACACATTTTTTTTTTTATCATAAACTCTAACAATCCATCAAGCTTCACCAATAACCTACTGCAAGCTCGATGATAAGGAGGAGTAGTGAGCTAGCGTACTGACTAGAGTGTAATCACTTTCCTCATTACATCTGACAGAAAATGCTTACTCTTATCAGTCAACTCTTCCCTGCATACTCCCACTGTTGATTATACATCCATCAAGATTTTTGCTCTTGACTGAGTATAGTTGCACTTTGGGGACACATCCTTCAGCTATTAGGTTGCTCAGTCCTCCATTGTGAGTATAAATGTTTCCCTTCTGAGGTGTTAGTGCAGTCAGAATCACAGTGTTTACTTGCACCGTCTTGAATTATTCATCTATCAATGGCATACTTCGTAGTGGTAACATTTTCATCCATCTCTTTGGTATAGAATATTGGCAAACGTCACAAGACCTGAAATATATCAGCATATCCCTACTCATAAAAATGTTATAAAATTCCTGTTGTCATCTTAGTACATAGGTGAGCTCCAACAAATCATTTACAAGTTAGTTGTAATACTTGACTCCTGAACTTTGTTGGCACTATCACCTTGTTCAGTTTGTCTCTCATATATGATCCTACTGTAAATTTTTTGTATTGCTAACAATGAATTTTGATTCATTAACATGTGATCTTTTTTTGGATGCCACTGTTGCACTTGTACTAATGTAGCATTCTTCCATTGGCTTTTTTGATGTTCATCTGTTGTAAAAATCGGCTTTGAACCTGTTAGTTGGGGTTTTGACTTGCATGCTTCCCATTGCTGGCTCCTAGCTCATACAGTGGGCCCTTCTAGGCCCGAGAGGATCTGCAGGTTCCTAGAAGTCTGGAAGGTTGCCTTAATTGTGCACTAGGTTAGACAGGCACAACACCTCTAACTTCCCTTGGCAGTGTGGATTATCTGCCCTTATATGAACCACTGGAACCCCCCTTACAGTCCCATCTGTCAGCACACAGATGCTTATCTTGCTCGTGAATTGTTCCTTCACCAAAGTCATGTCAAATTATTCCTTTAGAACAACCAGCATCTCAAGAATTTTACATTTGTTTTATTTTCACCATTGATGATTGTCATCTTCCTAATATCAGCCGTAGATACAACACTCAGAACTAGAAGTGTCCCACCTACTTCTCTGTACATACCTATTCTGATAATCTGTCCACCACCACAGATGCATCAGTATCTTATCTTTATTGAGTGTCTTGTTTTACCATCCCTGCTTATCTATAGTTCAGTCTTTTTGAAGTCCTTTTAACTCATTACCGAGACTTGTCTCTTTCCTTTTGGCATGTACTGCATCCCTTTTCCATAGGGTGTGCATTCTTTAGTTCTTGAACCTGTAGTATATCACCTTATCTACCTTCTTTCATGTAGCTTAGGATAATTTCACTCTTTGATCATACTTCCCACACAAAAAGCATATTCCAGAAACCCTCAATTTACTCACCTCTGATGGCTTCATTTTCTGGTCATCACCTTTGTTTTTTCTGATTTAATACATTATGTTTACCTTCAAAGAAGGTTAATTTTGGGTAAACCCATGCAATGTCCATTCTCTTCTTGCCTCAGTATGGTAGTTGTCAAATTCTGTTTCTCCTACTGTATCAGAAGGCTTATATTCTTAGAAAAACATCTTCAGCTCTTGAGAATGTTTATTATATAACTGCACTAACAGCATCAAACCTGACATCTTCATATGTAGTTTTGCTGTTTGCCAGTTTTATCCATTTATTCAAATGATTACTCATCCTTGTTACAAACTGTGAGGTTGACTCACCTTTCTGTTCTTAGGTGTTGAACATAATTTCTGTCAATGCCCTTCTGTTGTAAAGTTGAACCTCAACTATGCTTCCTTGATGGTGTTGTAGACTGCCACTCATGCATCACCCAAATGAAAACATGTCTCTGATACCTTGCCTGTCACTAAAGAATTCAAAGTAGTAGCCCGCTTTTCTCTTTTTAAACCTCTCAGACCTTAATGAATGTGAATCTGTATCATTCGATTCACAGAATTTTGGCAGTTTGGGTACTTTCATCTTGTATGTCCTTACCCTGGGCCCCAAAATGCCATCATCACCACCTCTGTTCTTTCCCTGTAATTGTATCTGCGATTTAGTAATCCTGTAAGGCCTATGATTACCTCCTGGTATGCAGCTTGCTCATGCCATTCCCTAACCTGTTCCTTTGCAAGTAGTGTCTGTTCTTTATCATTTATTGCGCAAAGATTATCACATGAATACATAGAGATTTTCTTACCTTAACTAACTTACAAAAGTCCATGATCCCCCAGTGTTCATGCATATATAGTAGCAGAAAAAAAGAAGAGCAGATTGGTTGAGGTACTAGTACATATATGTTAATAGATTAACTTATAGGTAATGCTAAATCTCATTCATTTCACATTATCAGTAAAGTTCACTTTAAAAGTTTACTTACCATCCTGCCAAGGTTGCTAATATAGAAATGTCACTCTCGCAACTGAAATTCCCTTGGTGATCATCCAGTGCCCTGTTTTGCTCATGGTGAAGGGAGTGTTTCAAGTGAACACTGGACCAAACAAAAATTTAATAAATCATCTTGAATAAGAATCAACAAACAGAAACTAAAACACACTAATTAGATATAATCTTAAACTTTAATCCCCAGCTCTATTCAAAGTAAATAGTCTGCTTAACGGTTTACAGGTTTCACAAACTGACAGCAGCTGGGCATATCAGTGATCCAAGCTGACTCAATTCTGACTATTTTACATACTTTTAAGTGTCCCTAAGAGGTGATGTAACCAGTTGCTGTGACTTGAGTTACAATGCCATACAGACTTCCAGTTCCATGTAGTCCATTGTAGGTTTAACACAAAGCATCCATTGAAAACTTCAGTGTCCTCATATGACCCTTGCGCTGTCCCTGGAAGATCACACTTGGTCCTCTCGTCTAATGATGACCTCAGGGTGAAAACTGGGTTACCACAGACCTCTGTCAATTGGAGCACCCCATCATCAATCACTTCTTCCCATGGGAGATCACTCGCTCCACACACTCCTCTGCAGAGTTATTGGAGGTAAGCTTGTCCAGCAGATAAGCAGTCTCACAAAACTTTAGGCTGGTGTTGCAACCACTCAGGCTCACCCAGGCGAACTTGATACTTGCCACTGACACATACTCACAGCAACGAGAAGATAAGAGAGATACTGAACACCCTGATGCCTGTTTAGCCTGAGAATGACCTGCTCCCCAGAGCATCTGCTGTGACCTCTCCATCCTTCTCTACTCTTTGTCCACCTCTGCACTCCGCCATATCACCTCACTTTCACTCTTCAGCTAGTAACGTCCTTTCCCCTGTTCCACCTAAACCAATCAACTCTCTCTGTCTTCAGCTTATTACACATTTCTGCACTGCACACCTGTGGTAGTGGAGATTGGTGAAACTGTTTGCTAGGTAGTTTGAACTGCTTTACTGTAAGTTAACTTCTTACAGTGCATTGCTAGAAACATTGATGTGTGTGTGACAAACTGCATCACACTTCTAATGCATCTTAACTTTACTACCTTGTACCCTTATTACTGTAGTTTTCTATCTGTCTGTATCTTTGACACTAGTTCCCTTTGGGAACTTACACAAGGGGAGGGCCTGTCTACCCATCTTTGTGCTTTCCTCTCTGATTCCTGAATACAGTATAGTACTTGCTTACAAATGATCTACTTTTTTAAGTCAACCCCCCTCATCTGTTCCCAAACATGTCATTCACATAACAAAACTATCTAATGTGAATGTATGATTTAGGCAAATGCACAACTGATTAAGGCACACTCATGTTAAATGCATGTGAAAATGTATTATGGAGAGCTGAATGAAATATGCTCTAAAATTCTGCTTATGATGTCACATCACCATAACTTCACTACACATCTTTTTCTCCCAACAGTCTCGGTGATTGTCATCTTGAAGAGGTAGGCTTTGCATAGGCCATGGCTAAACTTACTTATGAATAAGTTTGTTTTGTCCATGAGTTGCCGTATTATCCTCTTGCATACTGATATTCATTCTGTGTAATTGATGCTGATTTTTGTCATATGATTTTGATATTGATATGTTTTCTTGCTGTATAGGTTTTCCATGTTGAAGTGTCAAGTGAACTGTTTTTTCTTTTTCTGATTGATGGCAATGGCCTACAGGTAAACATGTTCTGTCAGTAATATGTTTTAGTTATTTTAGTGTATAGTATACTGGATTTTTCTATGTCAAATTAAGCAGCACAACGTCTGATAACACAACTTTTTTGTCTGTGCATGGTTTTCTTATGTGAGACATCATACAGCACCACTATGCTGACATGGTTAAGACATCAAATAGCAGAGCTGTGCTGACATGGTTTTGTATATGCAGTAAAACTTTCTGTTTTTTAAGCAGCATAACACATTGAAGTGTCTGCATTTTTACAAAACCTTTTACTGCGATATATCACTTAGCACAACATATGCTGATATGCCTATTTTTATAAGATCTACTTTGATACATTAAGTAGCACAAAATAATGCTAACGTGCCTTTGTTTGAAAGGTCTTTGATATGTCAGGTAGCACATCCTGTGCAGATATGTCTCTGCTTGGACCCTTGTTGTTTAGCTCTAAAGCCGTAGACTACTTTTGATGCTTAAGCCTCTTCTAGGAAATTCACCCAGTAACAGGCATTGTTGTAATATGATTATCATGAATTGTGTCATTTTAAATGATACACTCAAACACATTAGATACTCCTCTGGTGAGTAATTTGTATACAGAAAATCAGTTTGAAATTATTTGTCCTTATTCAGACATGTGATAGTCTTGAAAGCTGCAATTTCCTCAGAAAATTTCATTGAATGAGGGCAATTTTATAATGAATGTAAGAAATGTGCAAAGATCATGATGATGCAAGCTAGACATACTCTTCTCAGATATGGACAAGCTCAAAGTATTACAGATTTTAATCATAAAGAAGATGATTATAGATATAGGCCTTGGATTCACATGGAGGTAGAGAGTGATTTAGATACAAAGTCTAGATTATGAGCGGGATAATTTCCTGTTTTATGTCATCCCACTAGAGTTAGAGTGGCTGATTCATCTTTATTTTCAACAAATTGGGAATATGAAACATGGTACCCTACTTGGAAAGAATGACCAAATAATGTTTAGATTTGAATGTGGTTAGTAAGGGCATAGAAAAGGTCTGGGAGGAAACCAGACTTGAAGAGGAGATGTAGTTTTGGTGGCTATTTATAGATAAACAGTGTTTGGGGAAATATTATGCCACTACCAGAATGTAGGACATTGTTACAGAAAGTGCTGTAAGATATGTAACGATGGGTATAGGACATAGGGATGCAAATTTCTGTAACAGCAAGTCTACTAGACTGTTTTGGTCAAAGAGTTGATTCACCCCTTTACTACATGAAAATTGTGGTACCAGGAGCTAGTATTAGTGATATGAAGGACATCTTCTTAGCTCTGTCTCATATGAGAGGGATGACAAAGAAACAGGTAGGAGTATATTTGCCAGAATTGACTTCACCAGTGGCAGATGATGACAGGAAAGTAAAGTCGGTTATCCTCCATTTTTTTTTTTTTTTGTGGAGAATGTGGCGCAGAATCTGAAACTACAAGTGGCAACTGATTATGCAGTTCATAGAACTAGTTTGATAAATAAACAGAAGCATTTGAGTTTCTCTTATTGTCATACTTGATTATTAAGGATTGTATACTGAATTTTTATAAGGCAAGATAAATCCTAATGGAAAGGGTACTTATGTCATTCAAAATAATGTGCAAATCTGGTTGTAAAACCAGATTTGCACATTATTTTCCCCCTTCTCTCTGAAACTTTTTGTGGATGATTTAGAAATAAGGCCAGTAAATAAAAACAGGCTATTGGTTAGGCTTTAATGTTTTTATTTTAGACTCAAAGAGCAACATGTGTTTAAGCCATAGGACAATAGTACTCCAGTGAGAAGTGCTTCCTAGAGTGACCTCATCCCAAGCTTTTCACTGAGTTCAGAAATGGCCCACATTTAGCAGGTGTGGTTTTGTTCCAGGTAGAAATAGTCCAAGGGGTATATTAATGTTATTAAGAAATGAGGTCAAGGATTTAATGACAGATGCCAAAAAAGAGATTTTGCCAGATCCAACTCCAGGCAGTGACTTGGGACTCAAGCCAAGACTGTATTGTTCTAAGATGGCTGGTGTCAGTCCTGCTGGGCATTTCAAGTGGTGTCCAGTGGTTTTGGATTGTGCTGGAAAAGTGAAAGACCACTTAGGACTTTCATGGGTCAGTTATCAATCTTCTGCTTCAAGAACATGTTTAAGACAGGAAAAATCTTTGTCATAAATTTTCCAGTTTCCAATAGTAGGTGCTTTGTTAACCCAATTTGCAAAATGATAATAATCAGTTCAGTCTGGCAGGTAATTCAGAAAAGTGCTTGGACTCTTTTCAGTGCATCACCAGACGGTATGGCTTGTTCATATAAACTCCCCATTCTGGTGTATCATAGCATTCAAGTTTGTTTACTGAGTCACCTGGATAAAGACCATACTTTTTGGTCTAAGTATTGCACCCAACATGTTTATAAAACTGATGGGAGTAATTATAAGGCATTTATGGAAAACAGAAATCAAGATTCTTGGCTTACTTAGACCACCAGCTAATTGCTTTCTTTATGGAGGTGTTTGGAAGCTCTGGGGTAAAACAATGCGCAATCAACAGATTTGGCTTTGTGCCAAATGCACAGACATCATTATCGATTTCTCCCCAAACATTGTAGTGGTTAGGCTTGATCTGAGACATAAGAGATCTATCCATGTCCATCTGCTAGAACTGGGTGATCAGCTTCACAGCACAATAATTCATAGGTCCAGACAAGCAAGATTTTTCATGAAGCAAAGCCTCTCATGGCTCAGAATTTGTATGCTAATCAAGATCAAAGATGAACATGTTATTCCTCACCCAAAGCTCTAAAATAAGCTTCATTGTTAGGTAAAGGCTGGGGTTGTTGAGCCTAAAGGTAAAATGAATAATTCATATGGGCACTTCTCAAAAAGAATAGAGGTTCCAATAAAAAATGAGGATGAGTTACGATAGGAAATGGTTTCTTCCCTTGGCCTTGGCCCTTAGCGGTGGAAAAGGACTATAATTCAGGGAGGGAATTGAAACTAAAGACATGTACATTGATACATCTTTTTGTCTTAATAAAGAGGGCATGGTACTCTTGGCCTCTGTTCTGGATACTCTCAGTGTATTGTCTGTGTCAAGAAAAGTTTGTTCAGGAAGTATCATGCCTATCTTTAAAGAGCCCAGATTATTGTAGCATGTGATATGCCACACATATTCCGATGGGAAGAAAGAATGAACAGTAGACTAGGAATGATTTATGTGGATCTCATTTATTTAAGCAACTGAGATAGATGTATTTTTTCAGGTGGAATGCAATCATGAATAACTAATTTATATATCTCTTAAGATTCATTTGAGACACACTCAGTTAGGACTGGAATTGATGGAGGTGTCTTCGACTTTTACTTAACCGAACTTTCTTTTATTGGTTTTAAGTATTCCTTCTGTCTTTCATGAGACTCCCTTAGTGCTCAGGAGGCCAGCTACACACACCAGGGAGGACCATAGGGCATATAGTGAGGTTCTGTATGTCTCTTGGGAGAGTGTAAGGAAGATGTAATGTCTTCATTGTGGTAGTTGCATTTTGGGTATGAAGAGTCATGTTGGATTAGAATTTGTTATGTTGTAGGGATGGGATGTGTCCAGAACACAGACAAGAAAGTGTAATTCTTATTTATCTAGGGAGAGTGGTTTTAGATGGTTTTCAAAACTGAGTTAAGAGGGCATATGTTTAGTGTTAGTCAGGTTATTGTAGTGTGTATATGATTTGTCAGTGTTGTGTTTGTTAGGTGTTGGGGAATCTGTAAATTTAGATTCCTGAAGTATGAAGCATTTATTGCCATTTGGAGGTTCATGGTCAGTTATGGAGTGGTTTGAATGAGAATGGTCTGGTGCTGTTGCAAAGGATTAATTGCCAAGCATACTGAGGTGGAATTGTACTGGGAGGATCTTTGTTTCTTTGTGTAGGTCCTAAGTGCATGTAGTTTTCAGGCAGCCAGTGATTGTTCTTGGTGCTCTGGTTTGTGTGGTTTGCAGTTTTGTTTTAGTTGCTTTGACAGGATGGATGACCTGGTACGTGAGGCATAGCTTAGGATGGAACAGATGAATTTTTTGTAGAGAATACTAAGGGATTCTTTTTCTTGTCTAAATCTGGTGCCATTTATTGTTCTAAAGTCTTTTTGTTGTTGTTGCTTGTGTGTTGATGTTTGTGGTGTGGGGAGTAAATGTCATGTGTGTTGCATGTGATGCCGAGAATTGTTAGTGCTCTTTTGATTAGAAGTGTTTCGCCATTCAGGAAGACTAGAGGGTACAGGTTGGATTCATGTCTGTGCTGGGTTAAAAATGTCAGTGAGGACCATCATAGAGATGCAACCATTCTTTTCTAGGTGTGCCACTGTTCTTGTTGTTGTTGTTTCTTTGATGTCAGAGTGCTGTCATGTGATTGTGAGGTCATCAGCATATAAGAAGACCGTCATACTGTGGTCTGCAGGAGGCAATGGGAGGTCATGTTGGAAGAGAATGAAGAGGGTTGGAGAAAGAACTCCTCCTAGGGAACTCCACTGTAGAGCTTAAGGGTTTTAGAGAGTATGTCCATGTAAGTGACAATGGCTTGTGACTAGCTGTAAAGTTGGCCAATCACTTTTTGTGGAAGTAAATGGCCATTTATATAGACAGGAGGATGCATAATCGGATATGTGTCTGTTGGAGTTTAAAAGGGATGACTGAAGACTTCAGTGGAGATGCAGACAGTTCTAGATGAGCTACTGCACCAGTTATGTAATGTATGTGAAAAGCAATTGCCACTCAGTCATTCACAAGAGGTGTTAAAAGGTTTCTACCACCAGTATCCAAGAAATATCTCTGCTTGAGAGACACATCCATCGAGAGGAAAAGTTTTTCAATATTAAAACCTACATTATTAAAAGAATTTTTCACAGCTTTCTAAGACACAATATTGTGACTTTTTGTGCATGCATTCAACATGGCTGTGGCATATTTAGTTATGTTTACCTTCATGCTGACTTACATTACATGACTTTGTTTGGAGAACTACATGATGAAGGGCAGCAGAGGGGCTTGACTTAAAAAAACATGCTTTTCATAAGTTTAGAGCTGAATCTTAACTTCTAATATTGGACTGTTGCTATCCCACAGTGATTTAATTCACTCACATGAAATTGTGCAAAATTTAGTCATTCTTCCTACACTCAGTTCAGTTACCTACAGCTGTCATATTCTTCCTTCTACTTGCCTTTAGGGCGCTGTTTCTGTCTCAAATTCCTTTCATTCTACTTTCTCCTCTCCATTAGTCTCAGAGCCTTTTAATAGAAAATATATCTCAAGTACATGAACTCTGTTGGCAGTTCTTTGTTCTCACTCTTTTGTCTTACCTGCTTACATTTGTAGTACACTTTTCATAAACAGATTCCTTATCTGAAAACGTTTTTTCTGACCATAATAGGATGACTAGTTGTTGATTATATCGCCATCAGGCTTATCAGTGTACATCCTTAGTGGTAAGCATCTCAAAAACTAAGTAATTCTCTATGTAGGTAACCTGTTACCCGTTTTTGCCATTTTGAATGAACCACTAAGTGCCATGGCACTGGTGAGGTGAAGGTAGCCAACAGACCATTTCATCATAGTCCTTACAGGTAATATCTGGTCACTGCTTTTGTAAATGCACCAAGGGTAAGGTGTCAGAAGCTGCCCCTGTCTGTTTAGTATTTTTTTTTGGAAACATGTTGGGGAGTTTTAGATTATGAAGATTCTCATACTTATATGCATCTATCATTGCAGATATTTCAGGACTTGGGAATATTGTTTTAAGTGGTATAAACCAGCCAGTTAAAGTTTGTGATCCGTTGACTTCACAGTACAGGTACACCACCGAATTTCCGGCAGCTGATGGTTTGGCACCTCCTTTAGTCCGGATAAAATCACACAAGGGAACTTGAAATTACTGCGGCCACCAGATTAGTTTACTGGGCGGCCGCAGATGGCGTTGTGTGTAGGGCGCACTTATTTACATTCTTCACACTGCACTTGTTGGTGATGATACCGCAATCCTGTGAGATTCTTAGCTTATTTTGCTTAAATTTAATCCTAGCTATGGCTTCGAAGACATATGAGAGTGTTAGTCATGGTGTCAGACGTAAACATCAGTCCATATCGATCCAAAATAAAGTAGAACTGTTGAAAAATATGGACCGTGGTATTTCGGTGCATAAGCTGTGTGATATCTGCAGTATTGGTTCATCAACTGTTTATGATATAAAGAAGCAAAGGGAGATGATATTGAAATTCTATGCAGACAGCGATTCCAAGTAGCAAATGACAATTAGAAAAACTATGAAAGATGTTAAGAGCACTGAGCATGATCAAGTGATGATGGAATGGTTTCGACAGCATTAGAGTGATGGAGTGGACTTGTCAGGTAGCATGATAATGAACCAGGATAAGTTGTTACATAAACAACTTAAACTACAGCATGAGCATAATTATAGTGAAGGATAGCTTCAAAGATTCAAGAAGCGTCATGGGATTTCCACGAATAAAGTGTGCCAAGAAAAGCAGTCTGCAAACCACAAAGGAGCTGCTGAGTATGTGGACGAATTTAAGAAACTCGTAGCTGACGAGCATCTCAGTTCTGAGCAGGTGTATAATGTATTTCATCAATTTATTTCATTTACATTTAATATTTGCTTTATTTAAATTTCTAGCAGTCCATGGTATGCTTGAGACACATGGGATATGTATGATTAGTGTGTTAGAGGTGTGTTGATGAATTTTTATTACATGACTATGGTTGGTCCAGTAAAATGGTTAATCTAGCAAGGCTTTGGAACCAAGAGTGCCAGAAAATCAGTGGTGTACCTGTATTATGAAAATGGTAGTGGTAGAGGATGTGTGGATCAGGTGTTTGCTTTGAAGAATGTATGTGAGAAATACTTAGAAAAGCAAATGGATTTGTATGTAGCATTTATGGATCTGGAGAAGGCATATGATAGAGTTGATAGAGATGCTCTGTGGAAGGTATTAAGAATATATGGTGTGGGAGGCAAGTTGTTAGAAGCAGTGAAAAGTTTTTATCGAGGATGTAAGGCATGTGTACGTGTAGGAAGAGAGGAAAGTGATTGGTTCTCAGTGAATGTAGGTTTGCGGCAGGGGTGTGTGATGTCTCCATGGTTGTTTAATTTGTTTATGGATGGGGTTGTTAGGGAGGTGAATGCAAGAGTCCTGGAAAGAGGGGCAAGTATGAAGTCTGTTGGGGATGAGAGAGCCTGGGAAGTGAGTCAGTTGTTGTTCGCTGATGATACAGCGCTGGTGGCTGATTCATGTGAGAAACTGCAGAAGCTGGTGACTGAGTTTGGTAAAGTGTGTGGAAGAAGAAAGTTAAGAGTAAATGTGAATAAGAGCAAGGTTATTAGGTACAGTAGGGTTGAGGGTCAAGTCAATTGGGAGGTAAGTTTGAATGGAGAAAAACTGGAGGAAGTGAAGTGTTTTAGATATCTGGGAGTGGATCTGTCAGCGGATGGAACCATGGAAGCGGAAGTGGATCATAGGGTGGGGGAGGGGGCGAAAATTTTGGGAGCCTTGAAAAATGTGTGGAAGTCGAGAACATTATCTCGGAAAGCAAAAATGGGTATGTTTGAAGGAATAGTGGTTCCAACAATGTTGTATGGTTGCGAGGCGTGGGCTATGGATAGAGTTGTGCGCAGGAGGATGGATGTGCTGGAAATGAGATGTTTGAGGACAATGTGTGGTGTGAGGTGGTTTGATCGAGTAAGTAACGTAAGGGTAAGAGAGATGTGTGGAAATAAAAAGAGCGTGGTTGAGAGAGCAGAAGAGGGTGTTTTGAAATGGTTTGGGCACATGGAGAGAATGAGTGAGGAAAGATTGACCAAGAGGATATATGTGTCGGAGGTGGAGGGAACGAGGAGAAGAGGGAGACCAAATTGGAGGTGGAAAGATGGAGTGAAAAAGATTTTGTGTGATCGGGGCCTGAACATGCAGGAGGGTGTAAGGAGGGCAAGGAATAGAGTGAATTGGAGCGATGTGGTATACAGGGGTTGACGTGCTGTCAGTGGAGTGAATCAAGGCATGTGAGGCGTCTGGGGTGGACCATGGAAAGCTGTGTAGGTATGTATACACGTGTGTGGACATGTGTATGTACATGTGTATGGGGGGGGGGGGGGTTGGGCCATTTCTTTCGTCTGTTTCCTTGCGCTACCTCGCAGACGCGGGAGACAGCGACAAAGTATAAAAAAAAAAAAAAAAAAAAAAAAAAAAAATCTTTCTGAGATGCTTTTAGAATGGCATTTTACTGTTCTTTGTCTTATTTGGTAATCAGAAACCCAGCATACTATAGATGACACAGATTTCATTTGGCTGAAGCAGTTTGGGCAGATGAATGGTCAGGATTTTCTTGGTTTTGTCCATTATGAATGGGCCATGTGCATTTTTTTTTATAGTAGCTGTCTTGGCACAGACAAAGATATACCCTGAAGACCATGTTGAATGAACTGAAAAATAAGGAGTGTGAGAAAAAGAATGTAGAAGTAGCTAGTTTGAACTCCTCAGGTATTTGTAGATCTGATTCTTGAATGTGGAAGAAGGGAAGATGAAAAAAAAAGTGTGACCCAGAATCAAAAATCAGAAAAAATGAAGGAAACATGGTTCACCTTCCAGTTTTGAGTTAGGTATGCTCAAAGACAAAAATATCCTTTTTAAGTACAGCCCCATAGCCTTGGTAATGGTAGAGATGCTGTGATTGTTGTAGGCAGCTGTAATTTACCTTCATTGGAGGAGTTATTTTTGCAATTCTTATTTGCTGTCAGAGTACCATGAAATCATTTTAGCTGTCACCATTATTTTACTCTTTAAAGAATAGTTATAAGTATGACATATATAAAAACAAGCAAGATTTGTTTTATTCACAGAAAGTTAACTAAAAATGAAGTATTTAAACTGTTGTTAGGTATAATTATTAGAGTAAATGGCTTTTCTTTATTTTTTATTTTTGGATTGTGAGTGGATGGAAATACATGGGTGGGCTCCATGATCAAGAATTGCAAAGAATGAAGAAGATAAATGAGGATTAACTTCATCGAATGGGAACAATAACAGAACAGAGGGTGGTATTAATAAAAAAAACTTGCATTAAGGATGGAATCCGTGAGAGGGGCACGATAGATGGCCTTGGTTTTTATGGTGAGTGACTGTAGTGATTTATGATTGGGGTATGATTTTAGAATTGAGATATTTTAGTTGGAATGATGGTTACAAAACAGTAAGGCCAGTCAGGCATTAGCTCACTATTCAGATAGTACTAAGAAAGCTATAGGGTCCATCTCGTGGTGCAAGAGCCAATTTTTTGCCATTTCATTCCATTACAGTTTTTGTTGTGCCTACAAATAGACAAGAGTACTGGATAGCCCAGCTTTATAGTTTTCTTCTTCCTCACATACACTATATGCATTTTACAATAGGTATGGTCTTTGACACTTGTGCATTTTTATAATATACTCCCTCATGTTATTTTTCTCACCTATTTTTTCCCTTGACATCAAAACCTTATGTAGTGTACAGGGGACAATTCCTTCTGGTAATAAGTAGATTGAGATACTGAAAATCTCTGTGCCTCATGCTGATTCTGATGATAATGATGGAGTAGGCTCAGACAGGAACAGTATCAGCTCTACTTGTGTCCCTGTTTTGTAAGATTTGCCTGTTTGTCTCTCAACTTCCTCATAATCCATGACTGTAAAAGTATTTTTACTAATACTGTGCTGAACATCTTTCAGTTTCCTCTGTTCTCAGCCTTCCTTTTTCTCAAGAGACTCAATTGTTTGATAATGTTTAACATGATCTCTTCTCATCTCTGACTGTAATCTGTATCACCTTTTCCATTCAAGGGTCGTATGGGGGCCTGTTTTGAATTAATTCTGCCTGTTGCAGACTTTATGGATCTTGAACCTCCTAACTTAGATGTCATGTGCCTTAGGATTTGTCTTACTTTTTCCATCACTTCTTGAACTTTTCTTGTAATTTTATTAACTATATCTAATGCTCCTAGTACCCCACTACCCATCACAAGGTTGTGATAACCTCATTGGACCTTAAGAATGGGCTGAACTGAATCCTTACCATCTTGATAATGGGGACGCTGAGGCCTGTTTCTATTCTGTTCTCATTAATATGGAACAACACATCCTACATGTTTTCCTGATCATCATGAAGGTACTTCTGGTACTGATGTTATTTGTTCTCCATCCATTGAAAAGATTATGGGGACGCTGAGGCACGTTTCTATTCTGTTCTCATTAATATGGAACAACACATCCTACATGTTTTCCTGATCATCATGAAGGTACTTCCTATACTGATGTTATGTGTTCTCCATCCATTGAAAAGATTATGGGACATTTATGAAGAGAAAATTGCAGGGAATCATTAGAGTAGTTATATTCTACTGAGTTACTCTGTCTCAGTTAAGATTGCATATGGATTCTCATTACCATATGTTACCCTCTTTTCATTCTTGCAGAGTAAGTGAGTACAAGAGTTCATCACAAAAAGTTCTGTCAGATCAGCATTGCTGAGGTCCTGAGTGTCTGTGTCATGTCTAATTAGCATATCTACAATAACTCAAATGCTCATTTAAGTTGTATACATCTACACACATTAAAGCAGTAGGGTGTTCCTGTGCATGATGCTATTTTTTTTTTCTAAGTAATTTGGTATGTTTATAGAATTTCAAAAGCATGTTTTTGATGCAGCTTGTTTACTTGTCCAGCAGCATTATCCAAATTGTTTTTGAGTAGTAATGAATGTATTGTCATTGTCCTGTGTCAAAGTTCAGTGAACCCTCACCAATTTGGTTTTGTAAGGGTAAGAGGTTGTTGAATAAGCTGAAAAGTAAAATCATTAAAAGACCTGTGCCTAAAGAAAAAAAATGCAACCAGAAAATATACTGAGGCTGCTCCGGCAAGCTGGTGTGCTAATCTTTCTGCATCTACACATTTGAGGATGGTTATGTCCTCGTTTATAAGACACTTGAACCTCCTCCTTCCTCCAGTGCCTGAAGAAGCTTTTGAGCTTTTGCTGGATGATATATATTTGTATTTGTTTAGAAGGCTTGCTTAATAGCAAAGCATCATCCAGAAATTCATTTAGGAGATCACACATCCTACTAGTTCTTGGTGGTATGAGGTCACTGCTGACCAGAGATAAAAGAAATTATAATCATGTGGTGTAACACCGTGTGAAAATCACAAGTCTGTGTAGAGGAGTTAAGGTCACATACTTTTCAGACATTTAGATGAATGCATTATAAACTCTGTCATTTTGGAGAACAAATGTCCAAATACTTATTTTCAGAATTGAAGAATTGACCTGGGGGCCATATTGGTGTGAGTTCACTGTACAGTAAGAGCTCTATACAGTGGATACTGTATATGTGTGACTACCTGCCACAAAGCATTTCTTTCTTTCCACATAATGAAATCTTTTATATTAGGTATTCCAGTGTACTTTACAAGGACCTAGGTTCTGTCTGGGATTATCCAGGTAAAGCCAAAGCCTTTTCTTTTTCTCTCCATAATGGTCAGGAAAAAATGATGAAACACATAACATGAGTTTTTGACTGTCATGACCACTCTCCCAACAACTGAACCTCATTTTTTACGTGTGTTACTTCTGCCCCCTTAGAGTCTTTAAATCATATGTTATTCCTATCACTTCTGACTGGACACACCTTGTCTCTATTCTCCTTTCAAATGTCAACCTTTGCACTTTAGAAGAGTTCAGCATTCATCTCTGTGTCACTTGTTTAAAGACTTTCCCTCAGATGGATAGTGCTTTGCTAGCTGAATTGCCCCATGTTGTGTTGAACACATAGTATAAGTTATCTTGGCAGGGATAGAGTTCTGTACCTCTTCTTCTGCAAGATTAGTCTTTCCCCAATCCTGGTTTGATTGCTCCTGATATGACACTTGTCACATTATGGACAGAGCCTATCAGACCATGAAGCTCTTCCATTCCCCTGCCACTTTTATTTCTGTTCAGGATCACTCTAAAACTGTTCTTTCTAAAGTCAAGCACACCTTATCAGCCTTATCAATCATAGCTTATGCTGTAAATGATAAGGCAACTCTTATTGGTACTTTAGTTTCCTTTGATTCTACCTTGAATGATTCAGCTTATAATCCTCAGTCCCATCTCCTTTCACTGAATCTGTTGCCCTTCCCCATATTTTCTTCATGGAATGTCTTGTAAGTGCTTTTTCACCTCCTATTAGACAAGGCTTAGGATGTAGATAGTATACCTCATGTTTTAAGTGGGTGTGCCTCAAAGATAGCGCCAATAGTTGTTTGCCTATATCATCTCTGTCTAAAAGCCTAGACTTTGATTGATTCTTGGAAGCATACCATTAGGCAGCCCATCCCTAAGAAAGGAGACTGCTGTGCCTCATCCATATATTGCCCAGTTGCTCTTGCTTCTGTTGTCCTCAGAGTCTTTGAAACTCTCCTTAACTCTCAGTTTCTCAAATGATTAGAATCCCAGTCCTTTCTTTCTGATCACCAGTGTAAATTTTGAAGTTCTGTCTCCTTTATGACTCTCCTCTATTCTTCCTCTCTTAGGGCTTTTGTTGAAACTTTTTTCAAGGCTTTCAAAGTCTCCAAAGTGGTTAACATGGAGTAGCATACTTCTTTTCTTTCTATACTTACATCCTTTTACTTTTTTGCTTCTCTTTGTTTCCTGATGTATGGCTCCTCTGAACGTTCCATTTAGATGTCACTGTTGAAATGATTTTGCCCTCTCATCCCATCAGCAATAGTGTCCCTAAGGGTTCTGTCCTGATGCATACTCTCATTTCTCCTTAAGTGATCCCTGTAGTTTCTAAACCTTTTCACTCGTATGCTGATTATGCTTCCTTCTTATATTTGTTCTTTCTAATGTTGAACATATTTCCTCTCTCAATTTGTACCTGTGCAACATGTCAGTAGTGCTATAATGCAGTCTCTCCCCCATGTCTGTTTCTAAGTGTCACTCACTTCCCTTTGTTCAATTTCAACACAGCATAATTCAGCTATGTAATAGCATAAACATTGGACATAACCTCTATTCTAGAAAACCCTCACATTCATCATCTCAACTCTGCTTCCCAAAAGCTAGGGGCTTGCATAGATGTCTTTATTATTTTTGTTGTTACCTGCTATTTCATTGCTACAAAAGTTTAATTCGGCCCAGGTAGTGACTACAGCCCATGGATCTACTTTGTTTTCAGTGTAATTCTCTATTAATGAGAATGGAATCAAACTCCATGTCTCATTAATTATTCAGACATCACCTCTCTTCAACTACTTCGTTTTGTAGGCTGCAACATTGCTGCCCTCGCTTTATTGTACATATTTTATATTGGTCACTGCTGTCATGAGCTTTCTGCCACCAAGGCTTGGACCCAAGGCACTTCTCTAGCTGTTACTTCTCATGGTTTCTCAGTGAAGATGGGCCTCTTGAGGAATAACCATTATGATACTTCCTTCTTCCTTTGAACTGCAGTACTTCAGAATTCTTCTCCTACTTTTGGCTTTCCTTCTCTCTCCAACCATTCTGTCTTGAAGAATTAGAGCCCTGATTAATTTCTAAATTGTTTTTAATCTTACTCTTTTTCCCTTCACCAAAGATGGCCTTGATTGGGGGCTTGTTTTGCCCATGCCAGGTTAGTTTAGTAGAACAAAATTTAGGAAATTGTATATGAAAGAAACTATGAGGCAAAAGTAAATAGCATTTTCAAGCCACACTTACGCAGAAAGAAGTCCCACACCTTAGAGAAAACTTTGTAACTGTTAATAATGTACTGGTGTGTATTAGATAAGTTTCATCCATAAGTGCACAGTGCATAAGATTTATGTGTTAAATTCCCTCAACCTCCATCTCCACTGCTGTCAGGGCTATTGGATATAATGAACTACAATACTGGTTTTTATAAAACAGCTGGGACCTCCCATAGATTAGTCTGTTAGAGCTCTTACTGTAAATTTATTTTTATTTTTTGAGCATTGTCTCTTAAGTGATCAGCAAATTGAATTAATGGAATGTAAGAGAAACTAGTTAAGGATGTCTCATTTCCCATGACTTAAAAGTTAATTACTCACCATTTCCATATGGTGTACAAGTTAAGCAGTGTTTAACTCAGTTGGTGTGCTTTACTTTTCTAAATTGACATAGGGTCGATGGAGTGATGTGGTGGGCAGACGGCTGGTGATGCTAGTGTGTTTAATAGCAACGGCCATTAGTTATGTTGTACTTGGAGCTTCTCAGTCCCTTGTGGTGGTCATTTTGGCAAGAATAATTGCAGGTGAGTAGTAAAAAATTTATATTACATTTAGTGTGAATATTCTTTTAGAGAAGTGGGATATTTCCTTGTAGATGCACAGGTGTAGGCAACTGACTTTATGGTGAAAGTTATGTCAGTGTTACAGTTACCTTTATCTGAAATGCTTTTCTCTTATCAAACAACAGAATGACAATGATTAAACTTGTCTGTATGTCAATCTGCAGCTTTTTGCTCACTTCCACCTTATACCAATATTTTATATTCCTGTGCTTGAATGTCTTATCATTGTGTAAAGTCAAAGGAGAAGTATTGATTATTCAAATTACTGGTGTGTAAGTCTGTGAGTGTACCTGGTAAGGTGCATGGCAGGGTCGTAATCATGAAGATGGTGGTGTGTGCAGAGAAGATAATAGGGGAGGATCATTGTTTACTTTAAAGAACTTGTGCAAAACACTTTGAGAAAAAAATTGACTTGTACATGAGCAAGTATGGACTTGGAGAGAGCATATAGTAGAATTGTCAGAAATGCCCTGTGGAAGGTACTGTGAATGTATGGGGTAAATGGAAGATTATGAAATGAACTGAGGAAATTTTGCCAGGAGAATGATGCATGTCTGTGAGTATAAGGGCTTATGATGAAAGTGGATTTGGATCAAAGATGTGGCATGCCACCATGATTCTTTATTCTGTAGGGTAGAGGGAGGTAAATATGAGGGTCTTTGTGTAAGGAGTGGGTCTGCAGTGTGCTTGTGATGGGGAAGCATGGAAGGTAAATTATTTGCTTTTTGTAGCTGATGTAGCAGCTATGTTGGCAGATTCCAGTGAGAAATTTCAGAAGTTGATGAAAATGTTAGGGAGAGTGAGTAAAGGGGAAAGTTGAGGCTAAATGTGAACATCTATCTATCTATATCTCTGACATGGGAACTTCCATTAAGGGTTGGCCATGGCAAAAGAGTCCGCACTTATCTCTGTCATTACATGCCTCCCTCGCATACACCATTCCACACATTCTTCCTCTCACGCCAGCCCTTTTAATTGTACTATCATACACTCTGCTTGTAAACTTCCAGTCTTACATTCTTTCCACATGCTCAAACCACATCAAAAGTATTGTTTAAACCATTCTACCACTCCACAATTCACTCCCTTTGCATTCCTTGCTATACCACATCTCTCATACACCCTCTCATTTCTTTCTTTATTCTGTCTAGCCACATCACATTCTCTTCTTAATTAACTCATTTCTGCAGCCTGGATTCTTTTCATCTGTACCTCATTCCACATTCATGTATAAGCTGCATAAATCAGGGTTGGGAGGACTGTGCTGTCCATTGATTCTCTCTTCACTTTCATACTTACACCTCTATCCTTCATTATTCTGTTAAGGGACCCAATGACTCTTCTATCCTGTACTGCTCTCTCCCTTATTTCACCTTCCATATCACCACACTTACCTAAGACGGCTCCCAGGTACTTCAATTCCCTTACTTCTTCCTGTCTTTTCCCCCCGCATCCACAGTGCAATTCATTACACTTTCTTCTTTCTATATATGGTTTTACAAAATCTACATTTTTACTCCATTTCCTTTCAAACACCATGACTTTACTTTTACTTCCATTTGCCTTCAATCTCCTACGCTTACACTTTATCATAAAACACACTTACAGCTCCTCTTCACTCTCAACAAACAACTCAGTATCATCCTCAAACAGGCTTCCTACTAGCCACCATATCTCACTGCCAAACTCCATCTCTGCACCCCTTTTCCCTAGTTTTACTTTCGTCTCTCTTATCACTCCATCCACATGTATATTAAAAAACCACGTTGATGTTACACAGCCCTGCCTCACATCTACATGTATCCCAAAACTCACTCATCTCTCCATCCACTCTTCTGCATGCATTTGCTCCTCCATAGAAGGATTTTACACCATCCAACAGTTGTCCTCTTATACCATATATCCATAATACATCCCACAAAGCATTCACTAACTCTGTCATATGCTTTCTCCAGATCCATAAAGTTGCATACAACTTCTTACTTTTTTGCTAAATACTTTTCCATGATTATCTTTATGGCAAAAATCTGATCCACACATTTCCCTGCCTTTACTAAAGCCCCCCGTGCTCTTTACTTATTTTGCATTCAGTCCCTTCCTTCACTCCGTCAGTTGATATTCTTGCATACACTTTTCCTGGTATACTTAACAAACTTGTTCCCCTGTGATTGCTGCATCCATTGTTAGCACCTTTTCCTATGAGTAAAGAAACAATGAAAGCTTTCACTTAATCCTCAGGCATAACCTTCTGTTTCCATGCTATATTGTACATAAGATGCATCTTTTTTTCACACTTTCTCCTCCATACTTCAGCATTTCATCCATAATCCCATCCACTTCTGGTACCTTTCCTACCTTCAGCCTCATTATTACCCTTCTTACCTCCCTTTTTGCTATAGCCCCCTGCACTTGTATCCTCTTCCTTCCCTCCTCCATACCCATGCATGTAACAACTGTTGCCTCCCCTTCTCCCACATTCATCAGTTCTTCAAAATACTCTTTCCATCTTCCTTTCACTTCCTCCTTTTGATTCAACAATTCCCCTTCCTTACTTCTCACATCACCATTTCCACCTCTTTCTTTTTTCACCAATACCAGTAGTTTCTTATTATCCCAAAACTTTCACTTAATTTTCTTCCAAAGTCGTCATCTACTCTTTCTTTGCTTTCCTCTGTCAGCTTCTTAAAAGATTGCTTAAACATTTTGTATTCTTCCTTCCTCCTTTGCTGAACTTCCACTAGTACATTCCTATTGAGGAATGTACCATATGCCTTTTTTCTTCTCTTCCACAGCATTTCTAAACTCTTCTGTCAACCATGCACTGCCCTTTTTATTCCTGTGTCTCTACCTTGTATCCAACCACTGATTCTACAACCTTTACTGGTATTTCACTAAACATTTTAAATACCTCATTCACACATGACTGCAATCCTAGATTCACTGCACTTCCATCTAAGCTTTCAGTTACCTTCCATTCATACTCCTCCCTGTATTTTTCCTGATTCATCTTCTCACTTGCCAACACCTTTACCTCTCCATTCTTCCTTACACCATATCTCCACCTCTCCCTGATCCTCATCCCCTCAAAAACTGCAGAATGGTCTGTCTCCAAACAATCCTTTTACAGCTCTAGCATTCATCATAGCCTTTTCAATCTTTCATCCCCTGCCACATAGCCAATCAAAGCCTTTTGCTCTTCTCTTCCATCATTCCTCATCCATATATACCTTTGAA
The DNA here is from genome assembly GCF_036320965.1 of Panulirus ornatus. Lineage (NCBI taxonomy): Eukaryota > Metazoa > Arthropoda > Malacostraca > Decapoda > Palinuridae > Panulirus > Panulirus ornatus. The sequence goes on from NC_092270.1 coordinate 18,544,400, forward strand.
TTATCTTGTGCTGAAAAAAGATGTTCTCAAGGAATAAACCCCTCTCAGCACAAATATCTACAAGGTAACTTCCATTCTCATTTACTCCAGGCACTCCCAAATTACCAACTATCTCACCAATTTTATCACATCCCACTTTCGCATTCACTTTATTATTATTATTATACTTTTTCGCTGTCTCCCGCATTAGCGAGGTAGTGCAAGGAAACAGACAAAAGAATGGCCCAACCCACCCACATACACATGTATATACATACACGTCCACACACACACACACACACATATACATACGTATACATTTCAATGTATACATATGTGTACATACATAGACATATACATATATACACGTACATAATTCATACTTGCTGCCTTTATTCATTCCTGTCGCCACCCCACCATGCATGAAATGACCCCCCCTCCCCCAACCCACCCCCACCCCACCCCATGCTAGGAAAAGACAACAAAGGCCACATTCGTTCTCACTCAGTCATTCAGATTTTTCCAGAAAAGCTTCATTTCATTTTTACCTCGTGCAGTCTTCATATTCACAGGCTCATATACACATACCCATGCATACTTCACAGTTCCAATCTTTCCTTTAGCTCACACTATTCTTGATCCATTCCATCCATGCTCTGTAACACCGTCCCGTACTCTTGATGACAGCAGAATTGCACATCCTTCATTTCCTCTTCCTCGATAATTTTCACTCATTCCTGTCCATACCACACCTTCCGTGTCCCCCCATAACTTGCATTCATTTCCATTTTTACTCCACACACACCCTGCCCAAGGATATGGGTTTCCCTATTCCCCAGCACATCCATGCTACAACTTTTAAACCTCTCCACAACCTCCCTTCTTTTACTGTCATAAATCATCCCATTCAAATTCAGCGCCATCACTCTCATTTGCTCATTTACGTTACCCTCGGCTAACTGGCAGACTTCAGTGCAGTTTGGTAGCCTTTTGTGCCTCACCCTTGACAGGTCACTGGCAGAGGGCAACACCAGCACAGTGTTCCCAAAGGCAGCGAGGCTCCAAAATTGTCAGTAACTAAAAGTAACAGTGCACTTCATGTGTTTGTCCAAATCAAAAAGTATTGCCCTGATGTAATTGGGCAATGCCTCTTCCTTTAGTTCCACCCCTAAGGGGTGTACTAACGAGGTCACCATGAGAAGGTGGGGTGGGACTTGGCTACTCCAGTAAAACTAGAGTACCCGTCGAGATGCTAAAACTCAATACTTTTCCCAATTTTGAGCTGCTTTTCTTTCCACAGTAGCAGCACCTCCTACCTCATTGGCTAAAGTGAAGTGAAGAAATCAGAGAGAAGTGTTAGATCAAATGGGTGGACCTGGAGAAAGTGGTGCCCTTTAGATACCTGGAATGGATGTATGGAACAATAGGGGGTGAAGTGAGTAACAGGGTGGAGGAGGGGGCTAAGGTCATGGATGCATTAAGGAACGTGGGGAGGAAAATTTCAGTGTATATAAAGGCAAAGATGTGCTTGGTAGTTATAGTAGTCTCAGTAGTGTTGTATGACCATAGATTCATAGGTCCTGAATACAAAGGAAAGGAAGAGGGTGAATATTATGGAAATGAAATGCTGAAGGACAGTATGTGGTGTAAGATAAGTTGATCTTGTGAGGAATAACTGTTAAAATAGTTTGATCTTATAAGGAATGACTGTGAAAGGGAGAAGAGTGGTAGTAAGACAGTGTAACTGAGATAGCATACTAAGATATGTTGAAAAGTATGAGCGCATGAAGTAGATGAGCAGAGACATACTTTTTTTTTTTTTTTTTTTTTTTTTAACCAAATTCCCTTTTCATGCTGTAGTGAGGTAGCATCAAGAACAGAGCAAGGATGGCCCCACATTTGCATACATACAGCTTCCACCTGTCATATATAATGTACCAAAACTAGAGTCTACCATCCCCAGTTAAACCATGCAGACTTTATTTTATTGAAAATTCAGTGCTTTATTTGCACTGATTCAGCTCATTGGCAACACATTGCCCTCCTGTTTACCATGTCAGTCTAATTTTATCCTGTCCGGTGCAAGCCTCTTGCCATCATGACTATTCTGGCTATGATACCGCAAAGCATCCTACACTCCATCTTTCTATCTCCTTTATGGTATATCCAGTTCCCCTTCTTCCTCCACTTTCAACACGTAGATGCTCTTAGTCAGTCTTCACCATCATTTGTTGATTTTTTCTTTGTGCCTGAACATACATAACTCTGATGATACTGTCACAAATGGAATTAGAGTCCATATAGCCATGTTCCATCGCAACTAACACAATCTTCGTCAAACTCTCGAGTCACCCTGTCCACAGTGCCATATTCTGCTCCTCACACCACATCTCACTTAGTAGCCAGTTGCCACATCTTCAACCAACACCAAAAGATCTTTCAGAATTTCCGCAGTGATAGCAGCCCTTGTTTTTTCACGTTCATCTTTCATTTCATCCAGCACAGAAAAGTGGTTACATATTTTGTTTCTTAACTTCTGTTATTAAATAAGTACCCACACATATTTATCCCTCAGAAGATGGATAGAGGCAGTGAGAGAAATGATTAAACAAGGAACATTTCAATTGAGGATGTAAAAGGAATGATTTTCAACCTAATGCAGTGGAGGCATTTTGAATGTAGACTTGATAGGAGTGGTAATGCTGGTCTAAATTGGTAAATCAACTTTATATGTAAAGTTAAAAGTGCTTATGTACGTATGGAAATTCATGTTTCACTTTAAGTCATCAAGCATGTGTTGAGGATGTGTGAGTGGTTTGAGAGGCTATATTCACCTAGTCCAATCAATGATATTAGTAATAGATTTGATTATGGATAGACTGATAGATAGACACATACATAAGATTGATTTACTTGCTCAAATGATATGTATATTTAAACAGCATTATTGTAAAGTTTGCAAATTTTTTCAGGAATATTTAAACACAGTCAGACTGTGTGCCGGGCCCTGCTAGCAGATATTACCCCTCCTGAGGAAAGATCGCAGGTGTTTGGGACATTTAATGCCTCATCTAGTATGGGCTTTATCATAGGTCCCATGCTTGGAGGTAAGATCCTATGTTTTAGGTCTCATATATAAAGGTATGACTTTATTGTTATGGTCTGCATGCATGCAGACAGACCATACCATTATTTTAGGTTTCATGTATAAATGTAGAACTTCCCTATAGTAAGTCCTGTGCTTGAAGCTAAGGCAATAGTGTTATAGGTCCCGTACTTGGAGGTATGACCTTTTTACTGGACGTCTTATCCAAGAAGATAAGACCACATTATTGCTTTCCCCACACTTGGATGAAACTTCTCATTTTTGTAATGATATATCATGATAGAAAACATTATTTGTGTATCATCCCATTCCTAGAGATAAGACTTGTATTGTAATCTTTATTTCTTGTTAAACCTTATGATTATACTTTGAGTCCTTGGGTATAAAAAGCAGTATTTCCACACCTATGCTTAGATGTAGAACCATGTTACAGTAGGGCCTGTGCTTAGGCGTAAGATTTCACAATTGGAAGGATTGTAATAAAACTGGAAATTCTGTAGAGCATGTGGTGTGACCAGATGGAACGAAGAAAGAAATGAAAGAATGTATGTGAGATGTGGCATGGCAAGGAATGCAAAGGGAATGAATTGTGGAGTGGTAGAATGAATGGAATGTAATACTTTAAGGTGGTTGGGGTTTAGAAGGAGAGTGTATGATAGTACCATTAAAGGAGGTGTTGTGAGTAGAAGACCACCTGTGACATGGGCAGATAGGGTGGAGGAATACTGGAGGGAGAGAAACAAATGAAGAATGTGTGGAACGGTGTATGCGAGGTATGTAAGGACAGGGATAAGTAGAGACTCTTTTGTCGTGGCCACCCCTTGATAGGAGTTCTAGAGGGAACAGGCATCAGAGATATAGATAGATAGTTAGATAGATAGAGATGGCCTTGATTAGGGCCTCGGTTGTCCATGCCGTCTCAATTAACATTAAAAAAGATAATGATCAATAACTGTTTTTTCTCAGATTCTTTCTGAATTTTTCAAGTTGCCTAATATCTTTTTTTATATGGGTGGGAAGGCTGTGTAAGATACTTCAAGGGTTATTGCAACATTTCAGTTTGAATCTATGAAATCATCTTCAGAAGTGTATGGAGAGGTCACTGGAGCAACTGGGAATGACTGCTGGTAGCTGGATGAGGCAGTGCACTCAATGGTTATTATGCAATGCTGTGGTGTGTAGTTGTGGTAGTCTGTCTTGGCCCATGTTCTGGTTGTTGAGTTTTGGTTGTTGTTCCTTAATGATTAGAGCTTTGGCAATTTGTAGGCATCTTGTGCCTTGTTCACAGTGTAGTATCCATGTAGATTTAACTGTTGTCTCGTGTGAGAGCAGTGCTATGCTTCTTAGTGACTTGTTTGGTGGAGCCTCATGTAGTCTTCTGGATAGTGTGCAGGTTGTGCTTCCCATATAGGTCTTGTTAGTTACTAACGTCACCTCTTTTATAACATTGAAGAAAGGCCTGTTTTATCCTTCTTTCTATCTGCAAGGAGTTTTCATCATCATTAACAATAGAAATATCTGTAGAGAGATGTATTTAGATTATTTTTTATAGCAAATACTTCACTGCTGACCTATGTCTCTCCATCATTTGATAGATTTCCAGTAGATGTTACGACTGTATGGAGGAATTATTGTAACCAAATTTATGACCTTGCTCGAGCAACGCTTATAAAAAAAATTCATCCCAAAGTACATGGTTTTTGGGTTTAGTTGCTTGTGTAGCCTCAAAGTAGATGTGTCAAACTTGGTGCTGAAACTACGTATGGTACACAGCTCTCCTTATCTGATACCTCATGCACTTTTTGGCCACCTCAGCCTTGTTTTAGGAGCCCAACTTTAAAGCTCTGAGCTCTGAAATTTCCACATATGTATTTTCTCAAACATTGATTCTGTACAAACAGAGATTTGGAGAGTGCTTAACGTGTAAACTTTTTTTTCCATAATGACTCCCTTTACTTAAAGAAAGTCAGTTAGTGTGGAAACTTCCATTCATTCCTTGAAGGTGCAGTTCCTCATAGGTTTCCTTAGCTCCATGTTTGTCTTTTCTGGCATTTTTACGAATAAAACTAAGCAGTAAATGGTACCACTACTGCCTCATATAGTCTAGGTGTTTCAGAACTTATACAGGTTATGCTTCTCTAATCATCTATTTGAGGAACCAGTTGCTTTAGCTTTTCTGCCACAGCCCAGTTGAAAGCTGTCGAACATCTTAGTCCTTGTACAGTCTAAGAATTTTTATGACGGTTAGCTCCTCCTTATTTCTTCATGAAAACTCTGTTCCTTTTAGTTGTGGGCTTTAGAAAAAGAGGTAATGACAAGACATAAATATCATCTTTCTTGATGGTAACATGTCTTGGGTCAAGACAAACCCAAACCATAGATTCTTGGCTAGAGTGAGATGAGTGTGTTTGGAAATACCACTATAGATATTTATTCTTAGAAAACTGCAACAGCATAGCATCACTCCTTTGCTTAGTAAAATCTCTTTAAGTCTTATTAGAGACCACCATAGACTATTGAGAGGAACCTGTATGTTAGTTCAAGATGCGTAAAACAGCAAAGAACACCCCTTCCTTGTTTAAGGAACTTATTTTTTTGACCCAGCATGGCCCATATATTCCCTCTTGAGAAACATTCCTTGGAGATGAATAAAAAATCTTTGGCATTTCTGAAATACATTTGTTAAATTAATGCTGTAGTCAAGAGCTGTGGAGGATTTACCTCGTGTGAATCAGGGCACCACAACCCTCTGAACAGATGGTTCTTGATATGCCACAGGATGGCTTTGCCTTTGTTTATCCTTTAGTCTAATATTATTTCGTCAAGCCCTCCTCCTTCAGGTTGATATACTTTCAAGCCCAAAGAACCTTTTGGCAGTGGAGAGGAATATAAGTTGTTGAAAATTAAAAACTTTCTCTCTAAGGCAGTATCTCACAAACATTTTTTTTTCTAAGATGTTTTCTCCTTGTGTTCCCTTCTGTTCTCTTGAAACACTCTCCTCTCAACCATCAGTGGCTAACTTTCTCTCTAAGGCAGTATCTCACAAACATTTTTTTTTCTAAGATGTTTTCTCCTTGTGTTCCCTTCTGTTCTCTTGAAACACTCTCCTCTCAACCATCAGTGGCTAACTTTCTCTCTAAGGCAGTATCTCACAAACATTTTTTTTTCTAAGATGTTTTCTCCTTGTGTTCCCTTCTGTTCTCTTGAAACACTCTCCTCTCAACCATCAGTGGCTTTCATCAGAGTAATGCCTGTGACCTGAGAATTATGCAGCGATAGGCTGGTATGAAACTGGATTGGCATTGGGATGGGAACATCACCACCTTCATGGTGTCACTGATTGGTCAAGGGAAGACCAGGGACAGAACAAGCAGGCTGTTACTATTGATAATTGATTTAGCAGTGAGCGTGAGGCAGCTTTCACCAGAAGGCAGGGTTTAAAGGCTCCTATCCCTGAGGGATCCTAGGAACTTTCTTACGCTCAGAGGACACTAGCCCAGAGAGAAAGTTTTTCTCTTTTGAAACTTACATAATCTTGTGTAATATTACTGTTCTAATTATGTTTTGATTCATAATTCTTTTCTTGTCTATGAAGGTAATGTGACTATGTGGTTGATAATATAATTTGATTTTAAAGATAAGTATTTCATGGCTGGAATAATGATATAATCTATAATGTTTCAGGTCATATTTCAGAACTTCAGGATGGGTTCTCTCTTGTGTGTAACCTGGGTGCTTCTTTCTTTGTTGTAAATTTCGGTAAGTCAATTTTTTCATCATATTAAATGATTAAACATTTTAAAGAAATTAAAAGATATTACCATTTTTTTATATGACTTGTAGCTTATTTTGCTGAACATATTTAGTAAAATGAATTGAATAAATCTAGCATCTGGTCATATGAGCTATTGGGTAGTGTTTTCTATATGTTGAAGAAGAATGTGAAAAGTCATGATGACAGATGTCATTAACTCAAAACACATAATGGAACATTGTAGCAGTATCTAGGAACACCCGGGACTAAAATAATATAGAAGTTCTATGTATAAATTGCCATCAGTAGTTTTCTTTTTTTTCTGTGAATTTTCACTATGATTTCCTATATGTGAGGGTAGGTAAAATGCACACAGTTTCACAGCTCACTTACATATATCCTTGGCTGATGTCCTTTATCTTAAAGAGAACAAAGTCTTCTACATTACAACAGCACTTCCTAATTTTTCTTCTTTTTACAGTAAGTTAGTTTGTCAGATATCACTTGCATCCCACTAACCTTGTCACCTTCACATATGAAGTGCCTCCAGCAGTCATTTACTTTGCATCCACAGCAGTAGCCAGTCTCTCTCATTTCCTTCACTGATCTGCCGGTGCTTCTTTACTAATTCATCTTGTGCCATATATATACATCTGAGCCATATCATTGTAAACAGGTTTTTGTCCTTGTTCCTTTCCATTTATTGTTTCACAGATCTTCATTATTTTCTGATTCTGTTTTACTGCATAATTTATTTATTTCTGCAGCTCTTATTTTATTTTTATGTTTCAAAAGAAAAAAGTTTCACATCTATCATTAAATGACTCTCTTTATCATGCAATTTTCTTCCACACTCTGAACTTTCAGTTCTTATCCTTTGCTTGGTTTTACTCTTGACTTCAACTTTCTCACTACCATCATTATTAATCTTATCCTTAATGTTTGTAAATATTGAATCTTTTTCAGTGCAAAGTTACCTTTGGACTTCTCATCTATGTAAAAGACAAAAATCAGGCTGCCCAATTTCTTCTCTGATAATGAAATAGCATTATCTACATATGAAAGCTTTGATGACTTCCCGTGTGTTCTACAATGGTATGCTTATGCCATGCAATCACCTCATTTCATTCTTGTATCATGCAATGGCCCATTCAAGCAAATATTAGATATCATGATGACAGTACATAGTCTAGAAGTACTCCCACATTTATTTTAGTCCGCTCACCCTTATGACAACTTTCTTTACACATGCTTTTTCAAAATTCGTAAATGCTGCAAATGCTTTCTTTTTCTCAATATTTATCTCTAGTACATGATTAAGAAGAAAAATGTGGTTTGCTATGGCTCTTTTCTTTGTAAATCCTTCTCTTTTTAAGCAAAGGGAGGTCAGTAATTACTCCTCTCCATTCATCCTTGTTTTCTGGGACATTCAACACTCTTTCTCATCAGCAAGTACCCGTAAATGTTGTTCCATTTTGCTGTTTCTTTTATAGAATACCTTGTCCTGTGTACCTCAAAGGTAGCATCTCTTAACCCATAGATGTCTCACTAAGTTTTCCTTTGCAACCCTCAAAATTGATGTTTTTCAAATTGTTTTAGAAATGTATTTAACCTTATAGTTTTAAAGATATTCAGAAATGATAATGAAAATCTCCATTAGAAGTATATCTCATCCACAGTTTTATTCTGATAAGGTGTAGAAGCTTTGTGAATATTTCAGCTGAATGTGCTAAAAAATGTGGGTTTGAGGACTGGGTATCAAGTGAGCTGCTGCTGTGCATGTGTTATCATTTATTTTACCCTCACTGAATAACTTGATACTGATTATTATTATGCTCTGTATTATATGATATATCTTTTCATGTTATAATAGATGTGATTACTTGAATATTAGGCAAGAGGATTAGGTAGAAGTAGTTGGTTGGAACATCAGGCAGGAACGTTATGTGGATGCATTTGGTAGAAGTTGTCAGTAGGAATGTTGGGTAGGAGGCTCTGAAAACACTGCGTTAGAGTTGGCTTTGTCTATGGCCTGTTAAGGGTATGGCATTAAAGGCTAAGAAGCAATGCTGGAAGTCACCAGTTTTGGAAACTCTTTTTCCATGGCCACCCCCTTAAAGGAGTGAGCTAAGGGAACAGGTATCAGAGATCTAGATAGAAAAAGTAATCGATGATGTTTTCATAACGGCCAAACGAAAGTTTGTAAAACTACCAGCTGCACCAGTTAGTTGTAGTGTTGTCAAGGTCAAGCAGGTGCTGGCAACACTACCTCCACCTTTGCAAGAAAACCTCCTCCTGCCTCATTTTACTCAGCTTTCAGTGCTGGGAGAACTAGTGTTCTTAAGATCACTCTTCAGATGATCCAAAGGGAGATCATCATCATTAAATAATTCAGGATCATCATCTGCCCGTTCCTCTATATCTAGCTACAAACTCCTCAGTTTTCTTCCAAGAAAACTCATGAAAGTGAGCACTTATTGGCATTGCTGGAGGATGGTTGAATATGGGGAGAAATTATCTTGCATGCCTCTTGAGCCATCATCCAGGTGCTGCTCTGCTCACATGAATATCTGTCTTTATATGTTAAGGGGTTGATTGATACAGTCTTGAGTGCCTCTACATTACCTCAGTTTTACTGTGCAGGTAGAGGCAAACTGTTTCACATAATGTGCTGTAGCATAATGCCTAGGGCAAGCCAGTAAATTGAAATCCATGTAGAGATATGGCTTCCCACGAGAAGTTTCAAGGTTCCAAGGTGCACAAACACGTATATCCCCTGATAATCTTTCAAGAAGTCCAAAGTGCTTCAGTGAAATTAAAATGGACTTGAGACATGAATGTCTTCCATAAATGTCATCAAAGAACTAATGACACTAAGGCTAATTCTGGTTCAGTTAGTTTCATTGTTGGCTGAGAATCTACAGTTTGGGTTTATCTTACCTCCATGTGACAATGTCATCAAAGAGATGATTTTTGAGTCTGTACACAACACAAAATCTTCTTCCACAGCTGAAGGTCATAAGGAGTAAGAGTTTTCATGAGAAAATATTGAGGAGCTAAATTGTTGGAAAAACTACTAGATTTTAGAATGTTTGGGACTTTAGAAAGCTCTCATGGGTTGCATTAAGGAAGCAAATGGTCTTCTTAGAGATGCTCTGTGGAAGGTATTAAGAATATATGGTGTGGGAGGCAAGTTGTTAGAAGCAGTGAAAAGTTTTTATCGAGGATGTAAGGCATGTGTACGTGTAGGAAGAGAGGAAAGTGATTGGTTCTCAGTGAATGTAGGTTTGCGGCAGGGGTGTGTGATGTCTCCATGGTTGTTTAATTTGTTTATGGATGGGGTTGTTAGGGAGGTAAATGCAAGAGTCCTGGAAAGAGGGGCAAGTATGAAGTCTGTTGGGGATGAGAGAGCTTGGGAAGTGAGTCAGTTGTTGTTCGCTGATGATACAGCACTGGTGGCTGATTCATGTGAGAAACTGCAGAAGCTGGTGACTGAGTTTGGTAAAGTGTGTGGAAGAAGAAAGTTAAGAGTAAATGGGAATAAGAGCAAGGTTATTAGGTACAGTAGGGGTGAGGGTCAAGTCAATTGGGAGGTGAGTTTGAATGGAGAAAAACTGGAGGAAGTGAAGTGTTTTAGATATCTGGGAGTGGATCTGTCAGCGGATGGAACCATGGAAGCGGAAGTGGATCATAGGGTGGGGGAGGGGGCGAAAATTTTGGGAGCCTTGAAAAATGTGTGGAAGTCGAGAACATTATCTCGGAAAGCAAAAATGGGTATGTTTGAAGGAATAGTGGTTCCAACAATGTTGTATGGTTGCGAGGCGTGGGCTATGGATAGAGATGTGCGCAGGAGGATGGATGTGCTGGAAATGAGATGTTTGAGGACAATGTGTGGTGTGAGGTGGTTTGATCGAGTAAGTAACGTAAGGGTAAGAGAGATGTGTGGAAATAAAAAGAGCGTGGTTGAGAGAGCAGAAGAGGGTGTTTTGAAATGGTTTGGGCACATGGAGAGAATGAGTGAGGAAAGATTGACCAAGAGGATATATGTGTCGGAGGTGGAGGGAACGAGGAGAAGAGGGAGACCAAATTGGAGGTGGAAAGATGGAGTGAAAAAGATTTTGTGTGATCGGGGCCTGAACATGCAGGAGGGTGAAAGGAGGGCAAGGAATAGAGTGAATTGGAGCCATGTGGTATACAGGGGTTGACGTGCTGTCAGTGGATTGAATCAAGGCATGTGAAGCGTCTGGGGTAAACCATGGAAAGCTGTGTAGGTATGTATATTTGCGTGTGTGGACGTGTGTATGTACATGTGTATGGGGGGGGGTTGGGCCATTTCTTTCGTCTGTTTCCTTGCGCTACCTCGCAAACGCGGGAGACAGCGACAAAGTATAAAAAAAAAAAAAAAAAAAAAAAAAGAAATATCAAAGAAATATATCTCAGAATGGACCAGGACATATAAATCACAAAGTACTTGGAAAGGGATTCATGCAGTGTATTCTTATATGAAGCCTTAGTGTTCCTAGACTTATTTTTGTCATGAAAAAAGCTTGTAAATAACTTCAAAATCAGGCTTCAGAACTTCAAAATCAGGCTTCAGTCATGTCCAAGACATCAGATCCTTTAAGAAAAACTAAAAGGCTTTCCAGTCTGACTGGTACTCTTTTGATTGGAAGGCTGAATCTTATTTTTTTTTTCAGGTGGATGGAATTATTAGAACCAGACTACCCTAGAGGAGACATGAACAGAAATGGGAGGGACAGAGTTGGAAGTAAAGCTTGATGCACATGACTATGGTCTTGATTTAGTTGACAGCAGTTGTCCAGCCCTGGAGGCTGGTAAGGGTGTTCTGGAAGGTGCTGTAACTGGGAAAGCTGTTTTCAACACTTGTATTAGTGGTTGAGTGTCACATACCTCCATTGAACAGGTTCATCCATCAGACATCATTTTTTTATACAGATGAGGAAACCCAAAATTCCAACTTCATTTTCCAAACCTTTGCTTGTTGAAGTGCTGAAAAGAATCCTCGCATGTGAATTCTTAGTTCCCAGGCATTTAAGGTAGGGATCATTTTGAAAACGCTGAAATGGCCAAGAAAAACCTGCAGTATCAACCATGAAATATGGCACAGCTGAAAGTCTCTGGCACCAAGGTAGTTTGTCCCACTTTGGGTATAAACGCTCAGAATTAATTAGCTTGAGAAGGGTTTTTTCCAAAAGATGTAGGTGGGGGATAAAGATAAGTCTGGTTCCAATAATTCCAGTCCACCAGACAAGTGATGTGGCATATAATTCATACTTTTACTCGTAATAGTACCAGTCACTCTAGAAAGTCTTTCAGTTCTTCCACAAGGAAAATGATGTTTCAGACGTGACTAAAGTCTCATGTGTAGTGTACTCCTTTAACATTTTTCATAACAAAAATGAGGCTAGAAATACTACTGCCTCATATAAGAGTGCTTTCAAGAATCTCTGCAACCCTGTTCGAGATATATTTCTCCATTCTTTCTTTTTTGAGAAAATTAATGACAATGCCTTTTGGGGTAGGTAAATCCAAACTGTAGGTTCTTGACTAAGAATAAAACCATTAGATTTAGAAATAGCCTGATTGTCATCAACTCTTGGAAGACATTAACAACAGAGCTTCATGCACTTTGCCCATTTCAATTTCATAGAGACTCTTTGGACTTCTCCAGAGATTAATTAACCTTGAAGCCCTTCTTAGTGAGGATTAAGAAATTCATTTTATTGGTTCATCCTGGGCACATTATGTGAGGAGGTTTGCCTCTAATTCCGTAGCCTTCCTCAGAAACCTTTTGTTGGTAAAAAGAATAATGAAAGAGATCTTCGTCACAACCTTACTGCTTTCATCAAACAGTAGCTCAGCTCACATGTTGTAGATCTTTTGTGTATAATTATTGAAATTCCTCCATCAGGTGAGACAGGTTTTTTAGTACTCTTGATTCATCATTGAAGATATATGTTTACATCTTTGGGTTTAATCTTAGTAGTTGGTAGGCAACCAAATGACCAGGGAGGTATATTACCAGTATTATCCGCCTGGGTATCAGGAGGGTTAGGGATAGCTGAGCCAGCACTTCATTGGTTGTCAAGTTGCTTATGTCTTATGTATCTGCCTCACCTTCATGTGGACTGCTGGCATTCTGTCCACAAACATACAACATCTATCTCCCTGTCACACACAACACTTGACAACACTTAACTCACACAGCTCTTTCTTCACAACTCATAGATTTCCTGTGGTGAGAACTATGTGCTAGCCCTGTCTTTTGGCAAAATGGTAGGAGCAGTAAATAGAAGTAGTGAGTAGGAATATTTAGGTAGAGACATTTGGTAGAAGTAGTTGATAGGAACATTAGGTCTAAGTAGTCAGTAGGAACATTAGGTAGGAGCCTCTGCAAACACTGCACTAGATTGGCCCTCAGCCATTGGCCTGCTAAGGGTGAGGCATTAAAGGCTAAGAAGTGGCACTGGAGTTCACTAGTAATGGAGTCTGGAAGTTCTTGAAGGGAACAGGCATCAGAGATATAGATAGATAACTAGAAAGATTTCTCTAAACCTTTCTTCTTCCATAGGCTATGCTATCATACTTGCAGGACAAACTCAGGAGGAGAGAAATATAGGTCTAGAATTTGATCATTATTCCTTGGATTTTTGCCAAGCCCTGCCTCTCTCTCTTTTTTGCTGAAAGAGCTCTTTCTGTACCAAATGTGGCTGCTTTTGTGTTGACACACATGATCTAAGAATTTAGAGCTGCTGGACAGCAAGTAGAACAACATATCTTTGTGGCAGTCTCATAACAGCCAAGGATGAGCATGAAACAAGCTAGTTTATGCTATCTAGCAGGGAGGATAATGATAGCTGGTGAAACCAGTGTTGTGCCACTAAAAATTTGGAGGGTTAGAAGGTCCTAACCTTTATTTTCATTGAGAATATCTTACAGAATCTCTAATGCTTGTGGACCACTTCCTTGAAGAGAAAAGTTTTGTTTCAAAACTCTCTCTCTCTGTCTCAATACTTATAGTCTTGAGGATCCCACATAGATTTCCTCACCAAGAATTCAAAGGCTTACGGAAAGAAAACACCAACTTCAACATTTTTTGGCTTCTTTAGTTAAAGTAAATGATTTTCATGTTAAAATTCCATTAACCAAAAAGAAGAATCGAAATTATTAAATTTTAATGCTTTCAAATGAGTGAACATTTCCCTTAACTTTTCAAAAGTCTCTCGTCAAAAATTGAAAAAATTGATATCAAAAAGGTTTTATTTCCAAATCCATCCGTTAAGACGTATTAATTACAAGTTATAGTTGGAAAAGGTTTTACTTTATTCAGTAGAAAAGGAAGAAATGTAGAGCCACAGTGGTTGGTGTATGTGCATTCATAAGGAAAGGGTATAATCAGATGAAAGAGTCTTAGCCAAAATTGCATAAACTGAAAATTTCAATGAAAAATGCCTCTTGTAATCTTTAGATTTTGAAGTTTATAAGGTTGAATGTTATTACCATTGGTATTGTAACGAATTTTATTGTTTTTATCAAACAGTATATCTTTATTTTATTTTTCTCAGTGCTGTGCTGGATGTTCATCCCAGATGTACCCCCCGTAAAATCTCAGTCAACTAAAGAAAAATCTGAGAGTGAAAACCTGACCCAGATATTTGCATTTATGAAAGATATTGACTGGAAGACGTTTGGGGATGTATTCCTTGTGCGATTTTTTCTCAGCTTTTCATCCCTTGTGTACAGATCCAACTTTTCACTCCTGATCAATCAAAACTTCGGAGCAAGTCCAAAAGCCATTGGATATCTCATTTCATTTCAGGTAGGAATTGAGTTTCTCCTTTAGATTTTTTTTATCAGGAATAAACAAACTTACATTAATCAATTGATTTTAGCAAAGTAGATAAGTTATCTGTAAACAAACCATTTCTCTCTCTCTTTCTCTCCCTCTCTCTATTTGAATGATTATTGAATAAACATAACTTTGTACAAAAAAAACATTTAACTATTGATTAGATCTATGATTGACATTAATCGTCACATAAAATCTGATTGTTGAGCTACCTCCACATCCTGAGTTCTCCTGAAAAAAAGTTAAAAGAAATATACAAAAATTTCTGACTAGATAACCTTAATTAGAAATGTGTGGAAGGCATGAACATTATCTCAGAGAGCAAAAATGGGTATGTTTGAAGGAACAGTGGTTGCAACAATGAAATATGGTTGTGAGGCATTGGCTACAGATAGAGTTGTATGGAGGGGGGTGGATGTGTTGGAAATGAAATGTTTGAGGATAGTATGTGGTGTGAGGTGGTTTGATCAAGTAAGTAATGAAAAGGTAAGAAAGATGTGTGGTAATAAAAAGAGTGTGGTTGAGTTAGCAGAAGAGGATGTGTTGAAATGGTTTGGACACTTGGAGAGAATAAGTGAGGAAAGTTTGACAGAGAGGATATATTTGTCAGAGGTGGAGGGAAGAAGGAGACGCGGGAAACCAAATTGGAGGTGGGAGGAATGGAGTGAAAAGGATTTTGAGCAATCAGGGCCTGAACATACAGGAGGGTGAAAGGTGTGCAAGGAATAGAGTAAATTGGAACGATGCAGTATACCAAGGTCGATGTGCTGTCAGTGGACTGAACCAGGGCATGTGAAGCATCTGGGGTAAACCATGGAAAGGTCTGCGGGGCCTGGATGTGGAAAGAGAGCTGTGGTTTTTGTGCATTACACATGACAGCTAGATATATAGTGTGAGCAAATGTGGCCTTTTTTGTCCTTTCCTGGTGCTACTTCACTGTGTGTGTGTCCGTGTGTATGTGTGTGGGAGGGGGGTATTTACTGTGTGTTGGGGTAACAACGGGAATGGATGAAGGCAGCAAGTTTGAATATATACATGTGTATATATGTACGTGTCTTTGTATGTATATATATGTATGCATTGATATGTATATGGGCATTTATGTATATGGAATGGAATGGATGAAGGCAGCAAGTATGAATATGTACATGTGTATATGTATGTATGTATACATTGAAATGTATAGGTATGTATATGTGCGTGTGTGGGCGTTTATGTATATAATGTGTATGTGGGTGGGTTGTGCCATTCTTTCATCTGTTTTCTTGCACTACCTCGCTAACATGGAAGACAGCAACTAAGTATGATAATAATGATAATAATATGTGTATATGAGTGGTTGGGCCGTTTTTCATCTGTTTCCTTGCAGGAAACAGTGGTTAAGTATTATGTAAATCTCGAAAAGTAATCTTGACAGAAACCAGTTTGTGCAAAAGTAGAACAATGGAAATGGTAGAGCTGGTATTTCTCACAAGTGACATTCCTCCACAACCTGAGTTCACATGATCAGTGGAAATACCATGGCAGTATTAGCAATGTAATTATCAGAAAGAGGCTCATGAATTACTTTAAATTATATTCAAGTTGAAATAATATCAACATATTTGAGTCATTTGCAGTGAGACTTGACCTCTTTTTGGTCACATCATTACCGGCTGCTAAAAAATGCCCTCTGAGGGAACTTCTGTAGATGGGATGTGGGAGTTTCCACAACACTAACTGGAGCTGTGATGTGGGGTTTCCACAACACTAACTGGAGCTGTGATGTGGAGATACCTTAGCAGTAACTGGAGCTGTGATGTGGAGATACCTTAGCAGTAACTGTAACTGACATGTGGTGACATTTCATTGCTAAATGTAGTAGGGATGTGAAGGTACCTCAGCACTAACTATAGTTGGGATGTGAAGGTACATTAACTATGACTGGGATATGGATGTACCTCAACACTAACTGTAACTGGAATTTCTGTACCTGAGCATTAACTGTAGCTGGGATGTGGAGGCACCACAACACTAACTGTACCTCGAGTGTGGTGTTACAACAACACTAACTGAGTTTAATGAGAGCTATTGAAAATTTGTGTTCCAACACTGAAGAGGATCATTTTCCACACTGACAATTAGTACACTTTTGTATCTTTGTAGTTTCAGTTTACCAGAGCTTCTCTAAGAGTAAGCATGCATACCTCTTGTATCTTGAACCAGTTTTTGTGTGTGTGATAGTTGTGCTTCAACTGTATGGAATGACTTTCATGAATGATTTGCACACAGGCATGAAGCATTGGGAGAAGGCTTGAGTAAATATTTTACAATACAAGCAGTCATGTTTTCATGAGTGAAAAATGAATAATCAAATTGATGGAAAAGTATTGGTCAAGATATCTAAATGGAAATCTTAACTGGGCTGAAGTTTACTACAAATACT
The DNA here is from genome assembly GCF_036320965.1 of Panulirus ornatus. NCBI lineage: Eukaryota > Metazoa > Arthropoda > Malacostraca > Decapoda > Palinuridae > Panulirus > Panulirus ornatus. Next base: position 18,561,534 of record NC_092270.1, read on the forward strand.
GTTATCTGTCTAGTGCAGGTAGCAACTTGAATTAGTTTATGCCTTTCTTATCTGATAGAAACAAGCAAATATAACACTTGCATGTTTCCTTGTGCTACCTCACTAACACGGGAGACAGTGACAAAGTATTATAAATAAAAAATAAAATATATATTTATTTATATTTATTTATTATTCTTTTTCATACTTTGCTGCCATCTCCTGCGTTAGCGAGGTAGCGCAAAGAAACAGACGACAGAATGGCCCAACTCACCCACATATACATGTAATACATACACGTCCACACACACACATATACATACCTATACATCTCAATGTAAACATATATATACACACACAGACATATACATATATATACACATGTCAATAATTCATACTGTCTGCCCTTATTCATTCCTGTCGCCACCCCGCCACACATGAAATGACAACCCCCTCCCCCCAACATGTGTGCGAGGTAGCACTAGGAAAAGACAACAAAGGCCACATTCGTTCACACTCACTCTCTAGCTGTCATGTATAATGCACCAAAACCACAGCTCCCTTTCCACACCTAGGCCCCACAGAACTTTCCATGGTTTACCCCAGACACTCCACATGTCCTGGTTCAATCCATTGACAGCACATCGACCCCGGTATACCACATCGTTCCAATTCACTCTATTCCTCGCACGCCTTTCACCCTCCTGCATGTTCAGGCCCCAATCACTCAAAATCTTTTTCACTCCATCTTTCCACCTCCAATTTGGTCTCCCACTTCTCCTCGTTCCCTTCACCTCTGACACATATATCCTCTTGGTCAATCTTTTTTCACTCATTCTCTCCATGTGACCAAACCATTTCAAAACACCCTCTTCTGCTCTCTCAACCACACTCTTTTTATTACCACTCATCTCTCTTACCCTTTCATTACTTACTCAATCAAACTACCTCATACCACATATTGTCCTCAAACATCTCATTTCCAACACATCCACCCTCCTTTGCATAATTCTATCTATAGCCCACGCCTCGCAACCATATAACATTGTCGGAACCACTACTCCTTCAAACATACCCATTTTTGCTTTCCAAGATAACATTCTCACCTTCCACACATTTTTCAACACTCACAGAACTTTCGCCCTCTCCACCACCCAATGACTCACTTCCGCTTCTGTGGTTCCATCCGCTGCCAAATCCAGTCCCAGATATCTAAAACACTTCACTTCCTCCAGTTTTTCTCCATTCAAACGTACCTCCTAATTGACTTGTCCCTCCACCCTACTGTACCTAATAACCTTGCTCTTATTCACATTTACTCTCAGCTTTCTTCTTTTACACACTTTACCTAACTCACTCACCAGTTTCTGCAGTTTCTCACCCGAATCGGCCACCAGCGCTGTATCATCAGCGAACAACTGACTTACTTCCCAAGCTCTCTCATCCTCAACAGACTGCATACTTGCCCCTCTCTCGAAAACTCTTGCATTCACCTCCCTAACAACCCCATCCATAAACAAATTAAACAACCATGGAGACATCACACACCCCTGCCGCAAACCAACATTCACTGAGAACCAATCACTTTCCTCTCTTCCTACTTGTACACATGCCTTACATCCTTGATAAAAACTTTACACTGCTTCTAACAACTTGCCTCTCACACCATTTATTCTTAATACCTTCCACAGAGCATCTCTATCAACTCTATCATATGCCTTCTTCAGATCCATAAATGCTACATGCAAATCCATTTGCTTTTCTAAGTATTTCTCACATGCATTCTTCAAAGCCTTGCTGGCTTTCATCTTCCGTAAAGCTTTTACTTCCTCTTCTCTGTTTACCAAATGATTCTCCCTAACCCTCTCACTTTGCACACCACCTTGACCTAAACACCCTATATCTACCACTCTATCATCAAACACATTCAACAAACCTTCAAAATACTCACTCCATCTCCTCACATCACCACTACTTGTTATCACCTCCCCATTAGCCCCCTTCACTGATGTTCCCATGTGTTCCCTTGTCTTATGCACTTTATTTACCTCCTTCCAAAACATCTTTTTATTCCCCCTAAAATTTAATGATACTCTCTCACCTCAAATCTCATTTGCCCTCTTTTTCACCTCTTGAACCTTGTTCTTGACCTCCTGCCTCTTTCTTTTATACATCTCCCACTCATTTGCCTTATTTCCCTGCAAAAATCGTCCAAATGCCTCTCTCTTCTCTTTCACTAATACTCTTACTTCTTCATCCCACCACTCACTACCCTTTCTAATCTACCTACCTCCCACGCTTCCCTAAATACATCCCATTCCTCCCCCACTCCCCTTACCTCCTTTGTTCTCACCTTTTTCCATTCTGTACTCAGTCTCTCCTGGTGCTTCCTCACACAAGTCTCCTTCCCAAGCTCACTTATTCTCACCCCTCTCTTTACCCCAACATTCTCTCTTCTTTTCTAAAAACCTCTACAAATCTTCACCTTCACCTCCACAAGATAATGATCAGACATCCCTCTAGTTGCACCTCTCAGCACATTAACATCCAAAAGTCTCTCTTTCACATGCCTATCAATTAACATGTAATCCAGTAAGGCTCTCTGGCCATCTCTCCTACTTACATACATATACTTATGTATATCTCTCTTTTTAAACCAGGTAGTCCCAATCACCAGTCCTTTTTCAGCACATAAATCTACAAGCTCTTCATCATTTCCATTTATAACACTGAACAACCCATGTACACCAGTTATTCCCTCAACTGCCACATTACTCACCTTTGCATTCAAATCACCCATCACTATAACCCGGTCTCGTGCATCAAAACTACTAACACATTCACTCAGCTGCTCCCAAAACACTTGCCTCTTGTGATCTTTCTTCTCATGCCCGGGTGCATATGCACCAATAATCACCCATCTCTCTCTCCATCCACTTTCAGTTTTACCCATATCAATCTAGAGTTTACTTTCTTACACTCTATCACGTACCTTCACCACTCCTGTTTCAGGAGTAGTGCTACTCCTTCCCTTGCTCTTGTCCTCTCACCAACCCCTGACTTTACTCCCAAGACATTCCCAAACCACTCTTCCCCTTTACCCTTAAGCTTCGTCTCACTCAGAGCCAGAACATCCAGGTTCCTTTCCCCAAACATACTACCTATCTCTCCTTTTTTCTCATCTTGGTTACATCCAAACACATTTAGACACCCCAATCTGAGCCTTCGAGGAGGATGAGCACTCCCCATGTGACTCTTTCTTCTGTTTCCCCTTATAGAAAGTTAAGATACAAGGAGGGGAGGGTTTCTAGCCCCCACTCCCGTCCCCTTTAGTCGCCTTCTACAACACGGGAGGAATGCGTGGGAAGTATTCTTTCTCCCCTATCCCTACATATAATGAACAGAATCTATTTATGAAATGTTACAGGGATACTATCATAATAAAAACAATCTCAAATTGAACTTGTTACCACAACTGAGATGAAGTAGGGAAAATATTTCCATTTATCATAATCACAAGACTTTACTGTGACCTAAGATTTTTCTTTATAATACCTCAAAATATTATGTGAAGAATTCTATTCAATACATATGAATATCAATGATATTGAGTATTTCCCATATTTTAAGTTTTAAACTCCAAGCACAATAGTAGCAAGAAGTCATTGACTAGCGAGGGTGATATATGCTAAGGCAGCCAGTCTGATAAACGGGGATTGCAGTTGTCAACAACTCACATTCTTATTTTGTAATATTGAGCACAGCCTTTTCAAACCTCTTGCACTCTGTTTGAGTGGAAAGATTTCAAGATAGTCTTGGGCTTGTTGGAAGAATAAGAGCAGGAAAGCATCAGCTTGGAAGTAAAATTAGACATTTTGAGGCATTTTGCTTCAGGGCAATCTCGTGTTGATGTCTTCAGAATTCTTGACTTGCTTGATACATCATTGAGAACAATTCATGATCATCTAGATAAAGGGAGGTCAGTATGATTCCAGCATTACACCTTTAGGTGCTAAAAAGCTCACTTGTACATTGAGTGCCTGGATCAAAAATCAGAGACACTGTAACATGCCTGTTTGTACTGTGCTATATTTTGACTTAAAAACAATACTTAAGGTTTTTTTTATTTTTTTCAGTACTTTGAATTATATTGTACCTGTATTTTACTGTGTGTTTCTTGGCGTTTTATTCATGTTTTTGTGTGAGAATTAGGTTGAGAATTTATCCAGTGATCATAACCTTGCCTTCATCCCTTTGAATCTTATGGAAAAATGAGTCCCATTACATGGTGATTTCACTTTTTTTTTAGGAGTACATTTCCAATGGAAAAAAGATGATTAGATTTAGATTATGAAAGTACTGGACTCTTTCTAGGCTTTTTGACATCATTAGAATAGTGGAACATTTTCCTGCTTCAGTCCGTTACTGTCATATTTGTCTGATTATTTCTGTTTCTGATCCTCATGATTTTATAATCATGAATTACTCCTTATCTCAAAATTACCAGCGTAATTAGCATCACTCCATATATACCATACTTGTAGCTTAATTTTCCATATATATTAGCTGTTTTGGATCATCTGTATTTAACAGTTTAATGTCAAAAACAAAATTATTTCCTTTATTTTATATGAAAGATAAAATTTCTTTTATCATTGTGTACTAAGTAACTTTAAATTCCTAAATTTCTTAACAGGGGATCATTAGTGCAGTAGCAGGATTCTTCACAGGCCGAATATCAAAGTTCTACATGGATTCCCAGCGAGAGCTATACCACAGCTCAGTTTTACTGACTTTATCTTTACTTGGACTTACGGTTGCCCCATCACTCTCTTTGCTTTTGGTCTGCTTAATACCACTATGCATTAGCTCAGCAGTCATACGAGTCAGCAGCTCTGCAGTCACAATTGGTCGATGTAAACCTTCAAAGGTGAGCTTTACTGTTCAAATAGTTTTATGATATTAAAATTTAATGGAACTTTTTGTGATTTTTATGCTTAAGAGGTATATAAACTTTTCTCTCACAACCATTAAAATATTCACTGAGGTATGCTTAGAAACACAACATTGACAGACGGAACATGTTCATACTCACAGAAATAACCTAACAAGCACTAAACAATCAGCATCCTAACTCTGTCTTAAAAAACCAATCCCCCAGACATATATTCACCTGAAACCATGCTCCCCAGATGTACATGCACAGGGCATCACTCTTCCCTACAACATTGCAAACACTGACTTAACATATACCAAGATCTTTCACTCCAGCAATGCAGCTACCACAACAAAGACACCAAATTTACTGCTCAGTTGCCCGGCAGTATCCCTGTGCAGATGCACACACAGCATAACTGAACTCCATGGCCTCTGTTTGTGCCCAGTGAATGTAACCAGCATTCTAAACACAATGGAACACCCATCTATCTATCTGTCTATATCTCTCACGCCCATTCCCTTTAGGAACTCCCACCAAGGAGTGGCCACAGCAAAAGAGTCTCCATATATCCCTGTCCCTACATGCCTCCCTTGCATACACCATTCCATGCATTCTTCCTCTGTTTCTCTCCCACCATTATTTCTCCACCCTGTTTACCCATGTCACAGATGGTCTTCCACTTGCACCAACTACCAACTGCTTTAATTGTACTATCATACACTCTCCTTGTAAACTCCCAGTCATGCATTTTTTCCACATGCCCAAGCCACCTTAAAGTATTACATTTCATGCAGTCGACCACTCCACAATGCATTCCCTTTGCATTCCTCTATAGAAGGCTTTTACACCATCCAACAGTTTTCCCCCTATACCATATTTCCATAACATCCCACAAAGCCTTTCACTCAACTCTGTCATACGCTTTCTCCAGATTTATAAAAGCTTTCATTAGATACTTTTCCACAGTCATCTTTACTACAGAAATCTGAACGACACATCCCCCACCTTTTCTAAAACCCCTTGCTCTTTGCTTATTATGCATTCAGTCACTTGCATCACTCTGTCATTTAATATTCTTACATACATTTTTCCTGGTATACTTAACACTTTTTTTCATACATATTCGCCATTTCTCATGTTAGCAAGGTAGCGTTGAGAACAGAAGACTGAGCCTTAGAAGGAGTATCCTCACTTGGCCCCCTTCTCTGTTCCTTCTTTTGAAAAACTGAAAACTGAAAGGGAGGATTTCCAGCCACCCTCTCCCTCCCCTTTTAGTCATCTTCTATGACATGCAGGGAATACCTGAGAAGTATTCTTTTTCCCCTATCCAAAGGAATAATTTAACAGGTTTTTTCCCTTATAATTGCTGCATACATCCTTTGCACCTTTTCCTTTGAATAAAGGAACAATAATAACTTTCACCCAATCCTCAGGCACAACCTTCTGTTTCCATGCTGAATGACATATAAGATGCATCCACTCTATCACATTTTCTCCTCCAGACTTCAGCATTTCAGCTGTAATCCCATCTACTCCAGGTGCCTTTCCTACCTTCAACCTCATTATTGCCCTTCTCACTTCCATCTTTGCTATAGGCCCCTACACTTGTATCCTTTCATACTCATACAAATAACCCAACAAGCACTAAACAACCAGCATCCCCACTCAGTCTCAAAAACCAACCCAGTGAACATATACCCAACTGAAACCACACTCCCCAGATATACATGCACAGGGCATCACTTTTCCCTACAACAGTACAAATACTGACTTAAGATATACCAAGATCTGTCACTCTTACAAAGCAGCTACCACAACAAAGACACCAGATTTACTGCTCAGTTGCCCAACAATATCCCTGTGTAGATGCACACACAGCATCACTACACTCTGTGACCTATGTTTCTGCCCGGTGAATGTGACCAGCATCCTAAGCACAGTGGAAAACCCATAAAGATAGAAAGGACATTTGGGACTGAAGGAAATAAGAAGTGAAAATATAAGAGATGGAACCCTATAAGTTTAGAACTCCCTCCCCATATTGCAAAAATAGATATTTACAGATAGATAATTACACTGCTTACATACATGTATATTTCTATTTTTTTATTTCATGTCATGTCTCTCTTCATGACAGGTTGGATCTGTGACTGGATTTGGGCAAAGTATAGCATCAGTGGCTCGTATGGTCACCCCACTCATAGCGGGGATTACTCAAGAAATAAGTGTGTATGGACCAGGTGTGATGGGAACTATGTCAGCAGGAGTAGGTGCAGCTCTTGCAGGATACATGGCACGCAGAAGGAATTTGAAAGAAGAATAATAGTTATGTTTTCGATAATTTCAGGGCATTTTTGAGATTAATGTAAAATAAAGTATCTAATTTCCAAAGTGCACAAAGAAATTTTTTTTTATTTACCTGGATTATTGATTATCATGGAATTCATTTCATTTCTTCATGTTTAAACATTTCTGATTTGAAAGAATTCTTGAACATTACTTCTTATGCTGTGTTTATGATTAATCTTTCTTTCTTTTTAGAAACATATCATTCACCTTCTTGTCTGTCTTGCCTCCTTTGTACCTATACCACATGTATTTATGAACATACCTTTTTTCAAGATATGTTTGTGCAACATATATATCCAGTACTGCATACATTCTGCTTATCCTTTTACCTATATCATTTTTACTTGGAATTTCATAACCAAGGATATGAAAAGAGGCATACTGAGATGGAGAAGGCCAGAAGCCGTGAACAAAATATTTATTGCTGGAGGTATTTCCCATGAGGCCAGGATAATGAGTTTTGATCACATACAGTGGATGTTTATTGTGTATGAAGGTAGAAGTATGTATGGAAATGTAAGGCTAACTTGAAGAATAAGTGTACTGCGCAGAGTGAAAAATTGAGAAATGTTTGGTCAAAACTGTTGTTGCTGAAAAGCTTATTTCCATGCTTTTGAATTGATATTTACCCACCTGTAAAGTCACAAGTGGAAAAATAGGGTGGAGGGATAGAACATTACATTACGATAAGTTACCGTGAATAAAAGAAATAGGAAGGTTAATTCACATAAACTTATAAAAAAGATATGTTTTACCTACTAAAACCCGTGTCTTTGCATACAGACTGATGGATGCAAACACATAAATGACAAGTATTAAATAGTGGCATATGGGCAATACTCTATATTTTTCAGTTTTAAAACTACCTCTTTATTGAACAGTTTGTAATCTGTCAGGTGTTCATGCAATGCAATACTTGTTCTAACCATTTTGCTTTCCTACCTGAGCTAGATTATGATCTCATGACTGTTTTGAAATTACATATCAACGTCTTCTCTTTTACCCTCGTCATCACTTGCCAAAGATTGGCCTAATTCTGACTTAACATTTTTGAAGATAGAGTATTACTGAATAGTGCAAAACACATGATGTTTTTTAAGAGTGCAAAGAACATGAATCAAGGAGGGTAATCATGTTAAGCAATGAGGTGGCAAGATTTACTGAAGCAGAAATTTACCTAAGATTACCCAAATCTATCGTAGCCTGGATAAACATCTATTATTAGTTTGTTGTGTGTTTAGTGCTGCATTCATGTAAGATTTCTGTATATCTAATGATGTTGGTAATCACAGAAATTGGAACTGAAAGTGATTAACATCAATAATGAACTCTTCCACTAAGAAACTTAATGTATTTTGTAAACTTCAGATATTTTGTACCAAATATGTTACAAGTTACTGTGAATGTTCCCCTCAAATTTGTGTCAAGAATTGAACTTTTGGGGGCTGCACAGATTCTTTCAAGTTACTGCTAATACAAAGATATGAATGAAATATAGATAGTGCAAAATTTCTTGAAAAAAGAAAAAGAATGCTAAACACTGGACCACAATGACCTTGGTGTAGGCCATTCATATAACACAAAGATGATTTAGTCAAACACTTGTCATAAGCATCCACCTAGGTTGTTTAATTGTAAACTCATCCATGATTTGCTTATTTCCACCTTGTTGGTGCACTGAATTTACATTAAAACCAGTCTTGAAAGTCCTTCATCAGACACTGAGGCCCTCAGGTAAGGTTTGAATCCTTCATAATGCTATTGCTTTTCTCATTTTCTGTAGATGTTACCGGAATAGTACACCTAATATGAAGAAAAATTTGAATATTTGGAAACGTGTCTGGATCACATTCTTGCTGAGCAGCAGAAGTTACAGGGGTAGCTGCTGACTGGATTCTTCCCACCTTTGCTATTACACATACTCAATGATTCCCATTGCAGGATGAAGCACATCCCATGTACAGATTGCATTAAGATTTATATTATTATTATACTTTTTCACCACCTCACTTGAAACCACAGTGAATAACTTTCATGCTAAGGATTAAATCTGAAATAATCCACTGTCACCAGTTTTTGGCAAATATGAATACAGCAATATTCTGCTATATTGCTACCTACCATCATTAGTAACTTAATTAGTGAAACGTGAGGAAATATTATCAATTTTCTCGTTTGGATAAGTGCAGAAATCATTTTCAACATACCTACCTGACATCTCTTGAATAGTGTGGTGTAGGAAGGGAAGAAAGTCTGTATGCTGGTAGTATTATCTGTTCTGGTGGAGGGTGTGTTTTAGCAATTGTGCTAATAAGCTGACAGTCTTGGTTTTTTGAGTTCCACTTCAGTATCTACCAGCTTGACAGTTTCATCATAGGACAACTTGAAATGTTCCTCAGTATTATCTGACACAGTCTGCAGTGCCTGCACACCCTCCTGAACTGTGCTATATAGCCAGATAGTGTCTTTGGTTTTTCCTTGTAGCTTGATATGGATCAGTCTAATGATCACGAGTGCTTTTAATACAGGGTTACCAGCATCTCAAAAGTGCCCTAAGCATACAGCAGTTCTTTGGCTTGCACTTGGTATCATGATCTTCAACCAGTTAACATGATATACTGAATGTCCTCTTATCCCTCTACCATAGCCTCTTGCAATCTGATGGTAAATTGGTAAACTTAATAGAAAGTTTTGTAAGCTTCATAGCACCAAATCCAATGTGTGCAGCACAAATCTCTCATTCTTCAACTCTGTGCACTCAGTCTGTCACTTCTCCCATAAACTGCTAATACTTTGCCAAAAATTGAAAGTTTGTAACTTCAGGTACTTTTTCTGCCATGCTTCTGACATAGGGGAAGGAGAAGGCCATCACAAGGTTTAGGATATGGTACTCGTACTGAGCATACATTGTGAGGGAACTTTGTTCAATCAATGGTCCTGGCAAGCCTTTTACATTGTATGACGTTTCCTGTACCAATATGACCTTGACCATGAAAGTTCTTCATATTCAGCCCACACACTTCAAAGTTATCCAAAATAAGGGTAGTTATGAAATCTACAAATTATTTTCTATTATTATCAACAAATCCACAAACAGGATCGTAAGTTACCTGCTTAAGGTTGGAGATATCAGAAACTTTATCCCAAAGAATGGAGAAAAATTTAATGCACCTGATTTCCTCGACAATCTCTTATCACCCTGAGTCCTTTGACTCGACTCTCTATCATCTAGCTGCGATAAAGGGCATTTCATGCATGAGTCTGGCTCTTCAGAAAAGAGACTACAGCTTAGAGGTCCAGTAACTCAGTAAGGTTACCCTGGTTTGATGTACACCCAGCTGTAATCATCATGTTGACCATGGAATTACAATGCCTGTTTTCCCAGGAAATGTAAATTTTCTGTGTTTGCCTGCAAGAAAAACCTCTTGTTTGCTTTAAGTAGGTCATGCCTCTTTATCAACCTGGTGGTCAAAAGAATGTCATGGTAGGTAGTTGGCATCATATTCATATTTGCTGTATGTGAAGCTATTGCTGTGTGTAAGCCATTAGTGTCTAAATGATCTATTGCTGTGTGTAAGCCATTAGTGTCTAAATGATCTATTGCTGTGTGTAAGCCATTAGTGTCTAAATGATCTATTGCTGTGTGTAAGCCATTAGTGTCTAAATGATCTATTGCTGTGTGTAAGCCATTAGTGTCTAAATGATCTATTGCTGTGTGTAAGCCATTAGTGTCTAAATGATCTATTGCTGTGTGTAAGCCATTAGTGTCTAAATGATCTATTGCTATGTGTAAGCCATTAGTGTCTAAATGATCTATTGCTGTGTGTAAGCCATTAGTGTCTAAATGATCTATTGCTGTGTGTAAGCCATTAGTGTCTAAATGATCTATTGCTGTGTGTAAGCCATTAGTGTCTAAATGATCTATTGCTGTGTGTAAGCCATTAGTGTCTAAATGATCTATTGCTGTGTGTAAGCCATTAGTGTCTAAATGATCTATTGCTGTGTGTAAGCCATTAGTGTCTAAATGATCTATTGCTGTGTGTAAGCCATTAGTGTCTAAATGATCTATTGCTGTGTGTAAGCCATTAGTGTCTAAATGATCTATTGCTGTGTGTAAGCCATTTGTGTCTAAATGATCTATTGCTGTGTGTAAGCCATTAGTGTCTAAATGATCTATTGCTGTGTGTAAGCCATTAGTGTCTAAATGACGTATTGCTATGTGTAAGCCAGTAGTGTCTAAATGATCTATTGCTGTGTGTAAGCCATTAGTGTCTAAATGACGTATTGCTATGTGTAAGCCATTAGTGTCTAAATGATGTATTGCTGTGTGTAAGCCATTAGTGTCTAAATGATCTATTGCTGTGTGTAAGCCATTAGTGTCTAAATGATCTATTGCTGTGTGTAAGCCATTAGTGTCTAAATGATCTATTGCTGTGTGTAAGCCATTAGTGTCTAAATGATCTATTGCTGTGTGTAAGCCATTAGTGTCTAAATGATCTATTGCTGTGTGTAAGCCATTAGTGTCTAAATGATCTATTGCTATGTGTAAGCCATTAGTGTCTAAATGATCTATTGCTGTGTGTAAGCCATTAGTGTCTAAATGATCTATTGCTATGTGTAAGCCATTAGTGTCTAAATGATCTATTGCTGTGTGTAAGCCATTAGTGTCTAAATGATCTATTGCTGTGTGTAAGCCATTAGTGTCTAAATGATCTATTGCTGTGTGTAAGCCATTAGTGTCTAAATGACGTATTGCTATGTGTAAGCCATTAGTGTCTAAATGATGTATTGCAGCTGTTCATCGACACCCTTGGAAATTCACAATTCGACCCTGAAGTGAAATGTTTCTACAGAGATAATCTAACTTTAGACCATCACATAATCGCTGTAGGTTGCCTCCTAAAATGAGCAAATGAGTTGTGCCCTAAAATGCAGCAGACTGCTTTATCAGGGAAAGTATGGCTGATAGCAGTTAGAGAATTGACCTCATCAAGTGTCAAGAGGTCTGTCTGGTACACGTTTACTTTCAAAGGTTGGTGTGTCTGTGGCTCTTCTAAGTCTGATGGTCTGAAAGAAAATGAAATATTAGTCTACCTAACGCAGTGACTTAGCCTATATATGAGAAGAGAACAAATTACAAGATAGATGTATGTTTCCTGCTTTCAGTTTCATTCTTGATTGTTTCAACTTTTTTTTTTTTTTTGGCTTTCTGTTTCTTTTTGAGTTTAAAAACAATGGACTTACTTAGAGTTTTAACTAAAATATTTTTTCCTTTTCCTTTTCTTTCGTCTGTTTCCTCGCGCTACCTCGCAAACGCGGGAGACAGCGACAAAGCAAAAAAAAAAAAAATTTTCCTTTTAACTAAATTGGAGTTTAAACTGCCATCTTTTTTATTGTTTTACCTAATAGATTTTATTTTCCCTTTAACTTGACTGGATTCCTTTTGACTTTACAAACTGTCTTCCTTATTGTCTTAATGTAGATTAAGGAAATATGTTCTTGCATCATAATTTAGATTTGCATTATTCAATATTTTCCTCTTCTGTATCCCCTTCCTCTGCTCTATAGATTGTTCAACCATAACATAACATGTCCTTCCTGGGGTCAAATGTAGATTTTTTCCCTTTCATCTTAATGTTTTCTTTCCTCTTTTAACTAAGGAAATATATTCTTGCATCATAATTTACAGATTTGCATTATTCAATAAGTTATTTTCCTCTTCTGTATCCCCTTCCTCTGCTCGATAGATTGTTCAGCCATAACATGTCCTTCCTGGGGTCACGTGATAAAAAGAGCAAGTTCCATTTAATACAAAACCTGATATTATTCTTAATATTTATGTTAAGTGTTCCAACCTCAACTTGTTCCTTAACTCAAATTTTTACTGATGTTAACTCGTGAAAAAAAAGATCCACTTAACTAGGCCATTATTTATTTAATAAAATATATATTTTAGTGCAGATGGTGCAAGGTCTTCCAGTACAATTTTCACCTCCCTGTATTTTTGTACAGTTATTCCTTTTGTACCAAACAGTGATCCAGTTGTGCCACATCGCCTGCAAAAAAAAAAAGGATGTTATTTCAGTCCATGGTTGATGATATCTGACGCCACTGGACCACTTCCCCACTGTATAACCACTGAAGATATAAAACAAGAGGGCGAGCTACAATCATGGGGTCGCCATTCCTGGTGGGTTTTTTAAGATTAATCCTGCCTACACCTCAGGGGATGCGGGCCAACCCTATGCTCTAGGGCGGCCCGAGGCTGGTGGTTAGGGACCTAACCATTGGGCCAGGGAGGTTAGGAATTGTTATCCCAAACGACTCCAACGAGAGCCAGGCTCCCTCTGACCCTGAGTGACACGTGTTCACCCCGGGTCAAAGTCTCCGAAGGGAGCTGCCAGGTCGCGACACTTGATAAAAAATAATATTATTCTCAATACTTAATGTTTTCTTTATCATTGTTATTATTATACAAGTAAGCCAGTCATGTTTACAACCAGCCCAATACAATATGAAGTAACCCCCCAAAAAGTAGCAAGTAGCTGCTCAACAAGTAGCAAGTAGCGACTCAAAAAGTAGCAAGTAGCTGCTCAAAAAGTAGCAAGTAGCTGCTCAAAAAGTAGCAAGTAGCGACTCAAAAAGTAGCAAGTAGCGACTCAAAAAGTAGCAAGTAGCTGCTCAAAAAGTAGCAAGTAGCGACTCAAAAAGTAGCAAGTAGCGACTCAAAAAGCAGCAAGTAGCGACTCAAAAAGTAGCAAGTAGCGACTCAAAAATTAGCAAGTAGCGACTCAAAAAGTAGCAAGTAGCGGCTCAAAACTTGAAGTAGCGAGTAACCTTCATAAAGTAGCTCAATCCGCTACTTCTTTTTCGCCTAATCTTGCAACACCCTGTGTCATACAGAAGTTTATTCTATATCTTTTATTATTTTTCATCAATCAAACTCCGTCTCCTGATGTTATTCTGTTCTCATGTTCTTCAAATAACACGCTGGGAACATCCTTAGTCCAGCAACATAGCGGAATTTATTTATTTATCATTCATAGTCTGTTATAATGTCTAATTCACCGTCGCTTTTGTACTTACTTAAGACTTGATTATATATTAAGATCAAGGGAGTCTAAAGTAAATTAGTTATGCTTTTATTTATCCAAATTCTTCGACCTTCAAGATCACATCATATAAATGTTGTTATAAAATCATTATGAATATTTGGAGATAAATGTCTTGCATGAGGAATATTTCAAGATATTATATTTACAGTTGATAACGAGTTGGCTAACGAGCGTCGGGTCGTTGGGTCGTTAGATGGAGTAGGGACGACCAGTGACTGGCCAGGAGGTATGGCAGGTTGGGTCAGAGGTCAGTCTGGTGTTGGTGGAGCCACATTGACCAGCGTGTTCGTGACCTTCTCCCTCATCATGTGTTCTGGGGTCCCTACAATGGCGACCATGAGGCTATTGGTGATTGTAGCTGTGATTACGATGTGTTATGGCGTCGAGAGACCCAGACGACGACCGCTGTGTCCAGCTGGTTACAAGTGTGTCCCCAACTCCTTTTGTTTGGTCAAAGGTAAAGTCGCCCATATATTTATTTCCCGGTGTGACTCTATGGTTGTGGACGCTAGTGGACATTTATTTCCCCGTCTGTCACTTAATTTCACAACAACCTCTGCTGGATTTTTGACAAGAGGTAAATGGCGCGCCAAAAGGCTTTCTGCATAGGTCACATACCCATCGCCTTCTTGAAAACCCTAGACAGAACTGCCCTACTAACCCTAATTACCTAACTAGTATAATTAAGTTATTCTCCCTACCTGCCGCTGGAGCCATTTATCGATTGCATATTAAGATAAAATGTCGCTTACGTGGGATATAAACTGTAGAAATGGCCAACAGTTTCATGTATAATTTCCCAGCCCACTCCGTCATGTGGCGAGTGTCCTAGCCCACTCCGTCATGTGGCGAGTGTCCCAGCCCACTCCGTTAGGTGGCAAGTGTCCCTAGCCCACTCCGTCATGTGGCGAGTGTCCTAGCCCACTCCGTTAGGTGGCAAGTGTCCTAGCCCACTCCGTCAGGTGGCAAGTGTCCCTAGCCCACTCCGTCGGGTGGCGAGTGTCCCTAGCCCACTCCGTCGGGTGGCGAGTGTCCCTAGCCCACTCCGTCGGGTGGCAAGTGTCCCTAGCCCACTCCGTTGGGTGGCGAGTGTCCCAGCCCACTCCGTTGGGTGGCGAGTGTCCCAGCCCACTCCGTTGGGTGGCGAGTGTCCCTAGCCCACTCCGTCGGGTGGCGAGTGTCCTAGCCCACTCCGTTGGGTGGCGAGTGTCCCTAGCCCACTCCGTTGGGTGGCGAGTGTCCCAGCCCACTTCGTTGGGTGGCGAGTGTCCCTAGCCCACTCCGTTGGGTGGCGGGTGTCCCAGCCCACTCCGTTGGGTGGCGGGTGTCCCAGCCCACTCCGTTGGGTGGCGGGTGTCCCAGCCCACTCCGTCGGGTGGCGGGTGTCCCAGCCCACTCCGTCGGGTGGCGGGTGTCCCAGCCCACTCCGTCGGGTGGCGGGTGTCCCAGCCCACTCCGTCGGGTGGCGGGTGTCCCAGCCCACTCCGTCGGGTGGCGGGTGTCCCAGCCCACTCCGTCGGGTGGCGGGTGTCCCAGCCCACTCCGTCGGGTGGCGGGTGTCCCAGACCACTCCGTCGGGTGGCGGGTGTCCCAGCCCACTCCGTCGGGTGGCGGGTGTCCCAGCCCACTCCGTCGGGTGGCGGGTGTCCCAGCCCACTCCGTCGGGTGGCGGGTGTCCCAGCCCACTCCGTCGGGTGGCGGGTGTCCCAGCCCACTCCGTCGGGTGGCAAGTGTCCCAGCCCACTCCGTCGGGTGGCAAGTGTCCCAGCCCACTCCGTCGGGTGGCGGGTGTCCCAGCCCACTCCGTCGGGTGGCAAGTGTCCCAGCCCACTCCGTCGGGTGGCGGGTGTCCCAGCCCACTCCGTCGGGTGGCAAGTGTCCCAGCCCACTCCGTCGGGTGGCGGGTGTCCCAGCCCACTCCGTCGGGTGGCGGGTGTCCCAGCCCACTCCGTCGGGTGGCGGGTGTCCCAGCCCACTCCGTCGGGTGGCGGGTGTCCCAGCCCACTCCGTCGGGTGGCGGGTGTCCCTAGCCCACTCCGTCGGGTGGCGAGTGTCCCTAGCCCACTCCGTCGGGTGGTGAGTGTCCCCCAGTGAGGTCATAATTGCCCCAGGTCTTTCACCAGTTAGGTGAAGTGTCCCGACCCTCCCCTGGTTAGTGTTGACCTCCCCCTAGTTAGGTGGTAGGTGTGCCAGCCGCCACCTCACCAGGCCCCTTCCTGGTCAGGTGGTAAGTCTCCCAAAAAAAGAAATAAATGAATAAATAAATTGGAATATAATCGTTAGTTATAAGGGTAATATATATGATTTTTCCAAGTGGTGTTGGCTGACCCCACCTCCAGGCCAGAGGTGAGGCTGTATCATCAGAAAATGTCGAGGTGCAGGAGCTCGAGGGCTGATACACCTCCACAAGAGTTTAATTAACTTGTGTATTCCTGCACTTCATATATGTTCGAGCTTTGTAAAATAAGTCCTGATGTAATAAGATGGATGAGTGCTTTGGGCCTTGAATGCCGAGGTTAGAGCATGGGTGTGCTGGAAATATATGCATTTGACCTAAGTTTGATGTTTTGTGACCCAACCAGGTTGTGGTGATGTATGGAGGGAATGTATGCAAGATGCAACATTATCTGCTGGTGCAAAGTGGAGGGACGTGTGGCCACAGGTGATGGGATAAAAGGATGAGGCAAAGTAGGCTATGGGTTATAGATTTTGAACAATTAGGAGGGCTAAGGATAGAATGAGTAATGTGCTGTTGATTGGATGAACGAGACCAAATGAAGTATTGGTAACTCATATTTTGGGCCTTGTTATAGGTGATCTGGTCTTGGTATGTTACACATAGATTGTAGCAATTGGATGTGTTCCAATGAGGCAGTTTTGTTCCGTCCTTCTTTTCTAGGTAGGAAAGGCATATGGTATAAAGATAGAAAACAGTAGAATAAACTGCTTGAGTGAAATAGTGGAGAACTTTTGACACTGGACACTCCCACTGAGCTTGTCATTTCTAGGCATCGCATAAGACTTTCGCTTCCCACGTTATCAACATGCATGTATATTAAATGCCTCTAGAACACCTAACTGGTAGCAGATTTAGACCCTAGAAAGAATTGTCAACATCCTATGTACACAATTCATCTGTGCCACTTTAAACTTCACCTTGCCTGCCTGGTCATCTACACTCTCAAAAGCAAACAACATAGCTGCTAACTACACTCGGAACAGTCGTTGCCTACTCAGGCAACCATAAACCCTCGACACCAGAATCAAATGAAGATCCTCCTTATATTCCCACCTCAACATGCTTGTTTCTCTGCAACAACACTAAACCCTTCCCACCTAAACAACAATGTTCTTTAACTAACCATCAGCTGCCTCACACCTCCATAACCTCTGGTCAAAGATCCCCCAAGTCCAGCACTGTAAAGCTCGAGACAAAACTCGTACATACTGAAACATCCCAGTAAGCAGTAAACAAGTTCCAAACCAGGTCTATCTGCACCCCACCAGACAACCATCGGAAACTATACTCCTCAGACAACACGAGTCACACTACCGCTGATACTTTGGACATGCCCATCACAACACTACAAGCACATTTTCAGCTCATGCCAAGACTTTTTCAAACCCACAATGCATCTGTGATAGAGGAGACACTGAGGGCTTATCCCTCACTTGCTTCAACCTCTGTATGTAGAAAATTGCATCACCCTTGATCCCAACCATTTGATATGGCCAGCTTCCTAAGTGCTACAGGAGCAAGTTGTAAACATTTATTTATGGATTGGAATTGGTAGTTTAACCTGTTCACTTGTAGAATTGGATGGTTTGTAAGTTTTCTTTATTTACAGCAGTGAAGCCTAATCATCCGTATATCTGTGGTAAAAGCAAGTACAAGAAGCGTGTATGTTGTCCAAAACATCGTACTAAACATACTGAAAAGAGGGAAAGTTTTAAAAAGTCAGGGTAAGTGTCCTTGATAATACATATATTTTATTTACACTTTTGACTAGTGCTAGAGTGATTTAAAGGATATTTTTTTCTTTTTTTGTCGCTGTCTCCCGCGTTTGCGAGGTAGCGGATGGAAACAGACGAAAGAAATGGCCCAACCCACCCCCATACACATGTATATACATACGTCCACACACGCAAATATACATACCTACACAGCTTTCCATGGTTTACCCCAGACGCTTCACATGCCCTGATTCAATCCACTGACAGCACGTCAACCCCGGTATACCACATCGCTCCAATTCACTCTATTCCTTGCCCTCCTTTCACCCTCCTGCATGTTCAGGCCCCGATCACACAAAATCTTTTTCACTCCATCTTTCCACCTCCAATTTGGTCTCCCTCTTCTCCTCGTTCCCTCCACCTCCGAGACACATATCCTCTTGGTCAATCTTTCCTCACTCATTCTCTCCATGTGCCCAAACCATTTCAAAACACCCTCTTCTGCTCTCTCAACCACGCTCTTTTTATTTCCACACATCTCTCTTACCCTTACGTTACTTACTCGATCAAACCACCTCACACCACACATTGTCCTCAAACATCTCATTTCCAGCACATCCATCCTCCTGCGCACAACCCTATCCATAGCCCACGCCTCGAAACCATACAACATTGTTGGAACCACTATTCCTTCAAACATACCCATTTTTGCTTTCCGAGATAATGTTCTCGACTTCCACACGTTCTTCAAGGCTCCCAGAATTTTCGCCCCCCTCCCCCACCCTATGATCCACTTCCGCTTCCATGGTTCCATCCGCTGCCAGATCCACTCCCAGATATCTAAAACACTTCACTTCCTCCAGTTTTTCTCCATTCAAACTCGCCTCCCAATTGACTTGACCCTCAACCCTACTGTACCTAATAACCTTGCTCTTATTCACATTTAAAGGATATATCTCAAAGAAATGTAAAGGGTACAGCTTATCTAGCTTTCATGTAAAGTGAACTGTTACTTCAGCCTTAGAAGCACCCTTGTAATATATATTTGTGTTTGCCTCGTTTATTGATATTGATGTTAGAGAAACCAAAAAAATTAACTTTTAGGATCAGGCTGTTACCTGCACAGTAAGATTAGGATGTAACATACCCATAAGTGTAGTTTTTTTTTTTTTTTTTGTAAATGTTCAGATGCATACAAAGATACTAACATACATGCTGTCTCATGTTGTATAGTATCAATTTTACTTGTTTGTTGGTGGATGAAAGATAATTGCATCATGAACCTAATGTACATTCATCAGTCAGTATATCAGAATGTTACTTATGGTGAGTAAATGGTTACAAAATGTTTTCATAAATTTTTCTTCTAATGACATATTGCACTATTAGAATATTCCCATCAGGGCCATCTCAAATGAAATGGTTAGTCCATAGCTTTACTGTTTGAGGGTAAGAGAAGGTGTCTCTGTAGTCAATCCTTGTTTGACTGATGTCTACATAGAAATTGGGGAGCAGCAGCTGGACATAAATCACAGGTCCAATCCTTGGTGGCAGGGACATGTTCAGACATCGTGACAGCATTGGCCAAAATATAGTACCTATGGAGTAAGGAAAGGACAGGGTCATAACAGACAGGGAGGTAATGACTGGAGAATGGAGGTGGAATACTTTTGATTTAATAGACTAATATAGGAGGTGAAAGAACCATCACAGAAGTGTGAACAGTACTCTGTATTTTAGTGAACAATACCCCTGTAGATAAGAGATGGCTGCTCACAAATGACTACCAGACCAATACAACACCCTCAGATTTTGGAAAGATGATTTTGTAATGGATATAGGTTTACTGGATGATGGAGGATATGGTTATGCCTAACATGTTTGTTATTGCAGGGATGATTTGGGGTGTCTACAAGTAAGGTTCTAGCCAAAATGGAATTTAAGGGAAATTGAAATGTGAAATGAATTTTCATGATAATTGTTATTTCAGATATGGAACATCTGATGAATATAAGATGGACTTTTACGACAGTCGATATGAGAGATTTTCTGGAATCTCTCTCTCCAAGCAAGCAAAATTAATCTTGCGTGATTACAGATACAGAGATGTATGTATTGAATTTGTTTAAATTTTTCTTTAAGTATGAGGTAGGTGCATTTGCCAATGTGACAATATCTTCCAGAAAATGTTAACCAAGTTGTTATTCTACATATTATCCTGTAACAGCATCATTAATGGTTAATGATACTTGTAATTCATTTGTTATAAAAGTCTTTGATAATTAGTCTTAAGTGGGGAAAACTGTTTCGAAACATTTTTGGTCATTAGCTTACCAATATTTGTACATCACAAGCTGGATGATTTTAGATAGGGGACTACCAAATGTTTGCTTTAACGGAATTTATGTATTAAAAAAAAAAGGGTTTGCACAACTATCTTGGAAACTGAATAAAAGAAAACTTGTTTACTATGGACCTTGAACTTTAGCTTAAGCTCACTTACTAAAACTAGGTTAATGGTGGAATTTGCTCTATGAAAGAGTTAGCACATATATAGTACTTTAGGGTGCTTTTCATTCACACTGTTTCAGCCTTTTGAAACAGTGGATTCTGGAAAACCTGGATGCTGAAAAAAGTGTTGCAGTTTGTTAGAATCCAACAGTTGGTTAAGATGGCATCCCAACACATGATCATGGTTTTCAGCTAGGCAATTATCACGAACTGAAATGTTTGTAAAGACATAGAATTTCCAGTGGAATTGGATACCAGTTTTTTTCTTTGATTTATAAAGCTGTCATATGGAAATAAAGGAGTTGGTAAAAAGACAAAGGATACAGGATTAAAAAGTAGATAAGAATTTTGTTCAAAAATTGGCAGAGAAACTAGAAAGGAATGTGGATCATGAATTTTGAAAATTTTCTCTGGGATTAACTGGAGCACTGTACCTTTGATAGCAATTTGTGGGCGGTTTTTCTATATGTAAAATTTCCCCATTTGTTTGGCATATGTTAAGGCCTAACACTGTGAGTTGATTACAGAATAGATTGAATGCAGCTAATGATGCATTTCCAGTGTGATACATTTTGGTGCATATTTTTTGTAAGACCTTCATTGTTTGTGTTGAATATCGCTTACAAGATTCTTTCCATAGGAGTGTGGTGTGCGTCGTCATGCACCTGAAGACCTGTCACGTATATCTACAGGTTATCTCCATGACCAGGGTTTCACCAGCTTTGGGGAGTTTCCATGGCACGTAAGTATTAATGCTGATAACTTTTCTCCTGCCATGATGCATAGCATCTGTGGGGCATTATATCTCCTGTGTCTGTATGCTTGTCTTTGTGGATGCATTCATGTTAGCCCAGTAATTGAAGAATAAATAAAAATGCTTCATAATTACACATTGGGTACCCCATGTCAAAAGGGAAAACTGGTATGGGTTTTGTGAAAGTTTGCTTAAATGTGCATATGAAGGAGAAGCACTCCAAAATTCACCTAAAACAGCAAGTCACCCTTCTTTCACTCCTCCTGTCATCCAGAATGCAATTAAACCTTAGATGACAACTTGCAATTGTCCTTAACATATTGAACTTGCACATAAAACACTGAACAAACTACAGTCCAAGAATTCAGGTATCTTAAGTTCTTTCCTTGCTGCACAACAAAATCTAAAAGTTGGAAACGTTGCAGCAGTGTACCTGTCCTCTAGCCCACCATCTCTGGCTACATACTACATGATACTCTTCAGAATATAATTGGAAATATTTTTCTTTACTGATATTACCAAAGTTCATCCCAGGATTTCATTCATGAATGTTTGGTGCTGGGTGTTGTTCCCTTGCTTTGTCACTTCACATTTTACTTGTATGTATGAATAATCACACTAGCTGATGTATCTGATAAGTGTTCATCACTTGTCTTAAATTTTTCTCTAGGGTCACTGTAAGCACAACATGAGAGGTTTAGGTCATAATAAGGGTACTAAAGAAATTTTCCCTCACATTTCAGGTGATGTTAGAGACCTCTTTAGGCTACAAAGGTTACCATTAATTTGCTCCATGATTAAATGGGGTTGGGATTGCCACATTTGTTCAAGAATACTATATTTTGGGTGCAGTTTAAAGTTAGTCTGTCAGCAGTGCAGTGGAAGATATATTTGTATCAAGCTAGTATTCCTATCCTTAATTTGTCCTTGTAACTTGGTGTAATCATTTTGTATTTCAGGTAGCACTTCTAGTGAAA
Source organism: Panulirus ornatus (assembly GCF_036320965.1). Taxonomy (NCBI): domain Eukaryota; kingdom Metazoa; phylum Arthropoda; class Malacostraca; order Decapoda; family Palinuridae; genus Panulirus; species Panulirus ornatus. Next base: position 18,584,112 of record NC_092270.1, read on the forward strand.
GAAAGGGTTTTTAACGTTTATCGTAAACGGTCACCAGCAGCATTCAGGTATCATTGTGGAGCTACTCTTATTTATCCACAGTGGCTACTGACTGCAGCTCACTGTGTTAAAGGTAAGTAGTTTTGTAGAGCATTTTGGTGAAGACAGCACAATCTTCCCATGCATGCCAAGTGATAAGCAAAATTGCTACCTAGATTTCCGAGTTTGTATGGCTACTGGTACATGAAATAAGGTAAATGAGTGAATCCCTTGGTCTTCATGAAAGCAATTAATGAGAGCAATAGGGTCAGTAATGGTTTTCAAGGTTTATTATTGAAATAATTGTGTAGTCTGATTATTGAGTTTGCTGATGAGGATAAGTGTAAGGTTTATTTTTGGATTTAGTTTGCATGCTTTTTCATATTGTTAGCTTTATTCATAGATATTTACAGAAGCATTATCTATGCCAGGTGGTGAAGGAGACAAGAAATCCTCAAGCATAAATGCGTATTGGTTTCTTAAGCATGATTTTGATACTTCTATGAAAAATATCCATGTTGGGTGCATTTTTACAAGTGGTACAGACATTCACAACTGTTAGAAATAGCTTTTCAATTTAGGCCATAATAATGCATATGTACAGGGATGCAGGTAATGGTAAAATACTGTTGAAAGTGGATTTAGGTTACAGCAAAATAACACTGCAAAAACAATTCCCTTCAAGATGGAGTATTGTAGAAACAAATTGTAGATCTTCCTGTAAGATCTAGGAGAATGATCCACCATCTCTACTTGAGTGTCCTTACACACTGTAGCGTGGAAATATAACATATGAACTTTGGTGCTCCTGTTGGAAAGTATGATGCTCATGGAGTACTTGTTTTTGGAAGTTGTGGAGGAGGATGAAAGAGGGGAATCAGTGTAGCCATGGGACCCAAGGAGGACATGGTCATGGCAGCTGTATGGAGCTGTTTAAGCAGTTTGAGGGTATTTATTGAGGGGGATTTTTATAATAATGGTTTCGACAGGTGCTTAGAAAGTTGTCAAATTCATAAAAAACAATCTCTCCATGTCACACGCAACACTTGACACTTCTCACACAACTCATTCTTCGTAAGTCTAGATTTTCCTACAGTAAGCACTAGTTGGTAAGAACAATAGACTGGAGCGTTAGGTAGAAGTATTAGGTAGGAACATTGGGCAGGAGCATTAGGGGGTTGCATAGCCGTCTTACTCTTTAGAAAGCCTTACAACTGAGTAACTAGTCCAATCCTTGTGATTTAAGCATTAGGATTAGCCATTCAACAACTGAGTCGAGAGTTGACAAGCTTCATTTACTGGTACAGCAGGTCATCTGCTAAAGGGCAGCTTCAAAAGGACTGAACACAGTGGCAGCTTCCGTCACCTGACTGCAGTCCTCTGCTTTCTCTTAGCAGTATTTCTGTGTGAACCTTTTTGGGATGTTTACCTTGTCATAGGTCTACATTCGGTGGCAACTGTCATGTTGAAATAAATTCCTTTGGGATCTTCATACCAGCCACGGTTGGTAGGTTGAGTGCCAACTCAAGCTAAGGGGTAGCGGCTGATGACCGTTCCTCCATTTGCCCACATTATGGGTTCACCTTTGCCAGCTTTCAGGGCTGTAGGGTCCATGAAAGGCAGGCTCATGCCAATTCCTTCCACCAGGAGTTGGCAACCAGGCACATCTTGAAGGAAAGGTGGTCTGATTGAGATAGAGCTCCTCACTAGAGCAGAGGTGACAATGGCAGCTGGTCCCTTTCTGGTTGCTGGTTGGGTCGTGAATCGGCAGTTGTAGGCTATTGTTCCTTGCTAGGAGGTGGCAATAAAGGGCCTACAAAGGAAAGCATCATCAGTCCTGCCTTCAGGTGGTGATCTTGGACATTAATCCATTCCACAAGACTGGTGAAGGGGAGAAGGCTTGTCGAGTCGGATGGGAGATGTATCCCAGGGACAAGAGTAGGTTACACGTGGAGTGGTACCTTGAAGGAGGCACCACATCCCACAAGGCTTATGCATGCTAACTTTGGTGGGGGAGGCTCCACCAATATGGGAGAGTGGGTTGTCTTTGATGGGGGAGATCCTGCTGCTGCTGTTGGAGACTACCCTAGTTTTATGTCCCAACGTTCCATGGGATCCCCAGTCCCAATTCATTACTTCTATTGTCCCAGAGAGAGAGTCCTATCCAGACATACGAGAGCCGGGCCCCACCACTCCGGTGTTGGAAGAGAAAGTGCAAAATGCTGCCCGCAGACAAGTGAGCCGAGGGGACAGCCTCTCCACTATCAGGGTGGCGAGAGAGCATGCTCAAAAGTTGGTCAGCTCGTGGTACACCCTAAGATCGCGGTGAGGGTGGACCAAGACAATGCACCGATGCAGGCAATGGATGCTAGACGAACAGGGTTCTCTCCTCGGAAAGTCTCCAAAGGAAGCAATACCAGAGGACACAGTGGCTTTATTGAATGAATGTTGCTGGTTTCTGGACGTGTCCTAAAAGGAGACTTTGAGGTACTGCCAACTAGTTGGGCCAGAAACCCTTGACCCCTTTTGGGAAGCTCTCTTCTCACAGCCCTCCGAGCCTGACAGACGTCATAACTGATCAAGACATATAGCAAACACCTAGCAAAGGTCATAACCAGGGCAGGGTAACACACCACTTCAAAGTCACCAAAACATCTGGCACCGATGAAATGCAAGCAAGACTCCTGAAGTCCATTCCACCGCTGGTGCTCTGCAAGCTCTTGACACGTGTATCCTCTGTCAATCTTTCCTCACTCATTCTCTCCATGTGACCAAACCATTTCAAAACGCCCTCTTCTGCTCTCTCAACCACAATCTTTTTATTACCACACATCTCTTACCCTTTCATTACTTACTCGATCAAACCACTTCACACCACATATCGTCCTCAAACATCTCATTTCCAGCACGTCCACCCTCCACACAACTATTTCCATAGCCCATGCCTCGCAACCATATATCATTGTTGGAACCACTACTCCTTCAAACATACCCATTTTTGCTTTCCAAGATAACATTCTTCAACGCTCCTAGAACTTTCACCCTCTCCCCACCCTATGATTCACTTCCGTTTCCATCATTCCATCTGCTGCCAAATCCACTCCCAGATAGATGTATATATTTCTTATGTATTATTTTGCTTTGTTGCTGTCTCCCACATTACTGATGTAGCGCAAGGAAACAGACGAAAGAATGGCCCAACCCACCCACGTACACATGTATATATATACACGTCCACACATGCAATTATACATACCTACACATCTCAACGTATACATATATATACACACATTCATATATACGCATGTACATAATTCATACTGTGCCTTTATTCATTCCCATCGCCACCCCGCCACACATGAAATAACAACCCCCTCCCCCTCGTGTGCGAGGTAGTGCTAGGAAAAGACAACAAAGGCCACACTTGTTCACACTCAATCTCTAGCTGTCATGTAATAATGCACCAAAACCACAGTTCCCTTTCCACGTCCAGGCCCCACACAACTTTCCATGGTTTGCCCCAGACGCTTCACATGCCCTCGTTCAATCCATTGACAGCACGTCGACCCCGGTATACCACATCGTTCCAATTCACTCTATTCTTTGCACGCCTTTCACCCTGCTGCATTTTCAGGCCCCGATCACTCAAAATCTTTTTCACTCCATCTTTCCACCTCCAATTTGGTCTCCCACTTCTCCTCGTTCCCTCCACCTCTGGTACATGTATCCTCTTTGTCAATCTCTCATCACTCATTCTCTCCATGTGACCAAACCATTTCAAAACACCCTCTTTTGCTCTCTCAATCACACTCTTTATTACCATACATCTCTTACCCTATTATTACTCAATCAAACCACCTCACACCACATACTGTCCTCAAACATCTCATTTCCAGCACATCCACCCTCCTCCGCACAACTCTATCCATAGCCCACGCCTCGCAACCATATAACATTGTTGGAACCACTATTCCTTCAAACATACCCATTTTTGCTTTCCAAGATAATGTTCTCGACTTCCACACTTTCTTCAACACTCCCAGAAGTTTTGCCCCCTCCCCCACCCTGTGATTCACTTCCACTTCCATGGTTCCATCCGCTGCCAAATCCACTCCCAGATATCTAAAACACTTCACTTCCTCCAATTTTTCTCCATTCAAACTTGCCTCCCATTTCCCGCGTTAGCGAGGTAGCATTAAGAACAAAGGACTGGGCCTTTGAGGGAATATCCTCACCTGTCCTCCTTCTCTGTTCCTTCTTTTGGAAAAAAAAGAGGGGAGGATTTCCAACCCCTCCCTCCCTCCCCTTTTAGTCGCCTTCTACGACACGCAGGGAATACATGGGAAGTATTTTCTCCCCTATCCCCAGGGTTGAGGGTCAAGTCAGTTGGGAGGTAAGTTTGAATGGAGAAAAACTGGAGGAAGTAGTGTTTTAGATATCTGGGAGTGGATCTGGCAGTGGATGGAACCATGGAAGCGGAAGTGAATCATAGGGTGGGGGAGGGGGCAAAAATCCTGGGAGCTTTGAAGAATGTGTGGAAGTCGAGAACATTATCTCTGAAAGCAAAAATGGGCATGTTTGAAGGAATAGTGGTTCCAACAATGTTGTATGGTTGCGAGGTGTGGGCTATGGATAGAGTTGTGTGCAGGAGGGTGGATGTGTTGGAAATGAGATGTTTGAGGACAGTGTGTGGTGTGAGGTGGTTTGATCGAGTAAGTAATGTAAGGGTAAGAGAGATGTGTGGAAATAAAAAGAGCGTGGTTGAGAGAGCAGAAGAGGGTGTTTTGAAATGGTTTGGGCACATGTAGAGAATGAGTGAGGAAAGATTGACCAAGAGGATATGTGTTGGAGGTGGAGGGAACGAGGAGAAGTGGGAGACCCAATTGGAGGTGGAAAGATGGAGTGAAAAAGATTTTGAGTGATCGGAGCTTGAACATGCAGGAGGGTGAAAGGCGGGCAAGGAATAGTGAATTGGATCGATGTGGTATACCGGGGTTGACATGCTGTCAGTGGATTGAATCAGGGAATGTGAAGCGTCTGGGGTAAACCATGGAAATCTGTGTGGGGCCTTGATGTGGAAAGGGAGCTGTGGTTTCGGGCATTATTGCATGACAGCTAGAGACTGAGTGTGAATGAATGAGGCCTTTGTTTTCTTTTCCTAGCGCTACCCCGCACACATGAAGGGGGAGGGGGATGGTATTCCATGTGTGGTGAGGTGGCGATGGGAATGAATAAAGGCAGACAGTGTGAATTGTGTGCATGGGTATATATGTATGTGTCTGTGTATATGTATGTGTACATTGAGATGTATAGGTATGTATATTTGCGTGTGTGGACGTGTGTGTATATACATGTGTATGGGGGTGGGTTGGGCCATTTCTTTCGTCTGTTTCCTTGCCCTACCTCGCAAACGCGGGAGACAGTGACAAAGCAAAATAAAAAAAAAATATAATTTTTTTTCATACTATTTGCCATTTCCCGCAATAGCGAGGTAGTGTTAAGAACAGAGGACTGGGCCTTTGAGGGAATATCCTCACCTGGCCCCCTTCTGTTCTTTTGGAAAATTATTCTTGATCGCCGTTTACCGCATTGGTGAGGTAGTGCTAGGAAACAAAGAATGGCTCCTCCACTCGTACACGTTTGTACATAAATGCCTATATATGCATATATCATGTCACGCATATATACACATGTTCATATTCATACTTGCTTACCTTCATCCATTCCTGGTGCTACCTTGCCCCACAAGAAACAGCATTGCTACCCCATGCTTCAGCAAGGTAGTGCCAGGAAAATGACAAAAAAGGCTGCATTTATTCATGCTTCGTCTCTGTCATGCACCAAAACTACAGCTCCCTATCCACAAACAGGTCTTGCAGACCTTTCCGTGGTTTACCTCAGACATTTCATATGCCGTGGTTCAGTCCATTGACAGCACATCAACCCAGTATGCCACATAATTCCAGTTCACTCTTATTTCTTGCATGCCTCTTGCCCTCCTGCATGTTCAGCCCCCGACCGTGCAGTCTTTTTCACTCCATCCATCCACCTCTGGTTTGGTCTCCCACTTCTTGTTCCCTCCACATCTGACATATAGATCCACTTTGTCAATCTTTCCTTATTCATTCTCTCCATATGTCGAACCCATTTCAGCACACCCTGTTCTGCTCTGAACCACTTTTTTTTTTTATTTCCATACATCTCTCTTACCCTTTTATTATTTACTCGAACAAACCACATATTGTCCTCAAACATTCATTTCCAACATATCCACTCCTCCGTACAAACCCTATCTATAGCCCGTGCCTCGCAACCATATAATATTGTTGAAGTGAAACCTAGCATAGCAGATGGGAGACAGTAGTATTGCAGATTTAATGGTTTTTCATAGATTTCATAGTCACAGGATATTTCTACATGTCGCAAGTCTTTAAACCATGTAGTAAATTGGAATTTTGCCATCACTGGTTGGTGTGTTTGATATATCCAAATGGTGCAACAAAATGGTTAAATTGACTTATAAGGATTGGTAAAGATGGCTTTTGAACTTGTCATTAAGGGTCAGATCAAGGGTGTAGTGAGGATTGTTGTGGCTAGTGGTACTGTAGAGGTAGACATGTTATACTCTAGCAGATGTTGATTTTTTCTAGCATATCTGAGTGTGAACAAATGTGGCCTTTGTTGTATTTTCCTAGCGCTACCTCATGCACATGCAGGGGGAGGGGGTTATTTCATGTGTGACGGGGTGGCAATGGGAATGAATAGAGGCAGATAGTATGAATTATGCACATGTGTATATATGTATCTGCGTGCATATATATATGTATACGTTGAGATGTATAGGTATGTATATTTGTGTGGACATGTATGTATATACATGTGTATGTGGGTGGGTTGGGCCATTCTTTCGTCTGTTTCCTTGCGCTACCTTGCTAACGCGGGAGACAGCGACAAAGTAAAGTATCTTTCTTTTGTTACTGTTTAGGTGGAACTCAATTTAGGAAGATCTGATTTTTTTCTCAGGAATAAGAAAGAATAAGTTGAAGGCCCACCTTGGAGACTGGAATCTTTTCAGCACAACTGGAGAAATATTCCCACATATTGAGAGACAAATATCAAGGGTCATCATTCACAAAGGGTAAGTAGAATGAGATAGATGTGTGTATAATTACTTGTTTCTACAGTATGGAGAGGGAATTTACACAAGTGGTGCTCATTTTCTTGAACTTTTTATGCAATAAAAATCTAACTTGTAGGTTTTTAACAAGTTTCTTGCTTTAGTTTATGGGCTCTGGTTGCTGTCTCAGCATATTTACAGACTGTTATTAGATTTATGAAACTTGATTGTGATAGTTTCTTCATACTTTCCTATTGTCCATGTTAGGCAAATATATGGTCTCGGTTTTTGCTGTAACATAACATAACTCTTACTTTAGGTATCATCTTTATTGCTGTCCCCTTGATCTTTCTTAGCTTTGTGATTAAAGTATGGTAATCAGACTTGAGCAGAATGTTTTGATGTAGGACTAGTGAATGCTAATAGCTTGTCACTGATTTTGTCCTTGTACCAGTTTGCAGGTTTAGTAAATATTTTTCTCTCGACAGTTTTCTAAGGTCTTTCTGGTGACAGGTTAGGAACAATGTTAACACCCAACTCTCTCAACCTTGCAGATTTCTGTAACTTGCATCCTTCTAGATTATATTTGTAGGGTCCTTTGATAGGGCTCAAGTCCCTCTGTATCTTTATGCAATCTGTCGTGCTTATTGTTTTGTTCTTGGTATTATATGCAAATGTATTCAAAGAAAGAGTGCCAACTAATTACTACCTCGCAAACGCGGGAGACAGCGACAAAAAAAAAAAAAAAAAATTACTGACAGAAAAAGGACTGCAGTAGTCTTAGGATCAAACACTGGATCATGGCTCTGGTTCTCAGAGCCCATTACAAGGCTTGTATAATGTGCATCCTGTGTTCCCCTTTACTATAATTTCATTTACATTGAAGACTTCTCTTCCATGTTTCAGCCAGAAAATCCAGTGTCTTCTAGCCTTTCATGGTATTGTCACATAGCTTCTGATAGTGCAAGAATGCACAGTGCACCTATCAGTGTATGTTAAAAAAAGAAAAGGGCACATCTAAGCTATAACTTTTAAACTCCACAAGCTCCTTCCTTTTACTCTCCTCGGTCATCACAATTACATTAGGCACCATCACTTCAATTGCTTCTCTTATTCTCTGGAATAACTGGTAGATTCCAATGCTGCTTGCTAGACTTTTGTGCCTCACTTTTGACAGGCCATTGGTGGAGGGTAACTCTAGTGCAGTGTTTCCAGAGGCAGTGAGGCTCCAAAATTGGCCAACAAAAACTAAAAATCCCAGCACACCAAGTGTTTCTGTATTTAAAAGATTGTCATGATGGAGTTAGGCAATGCTTCCTACTTTAGTTCCACCCTTAAGATATGATTATAAGGTATAAGGTCACCATGAGAAGGATGGTTGAGAATTGCATACTTGCAAAAAACCAGAGTATCCCTTTGAGGTATTGAAATTTGAAAAAAATTCCCCAATTCTGTGCCTATCACTGTAGCAGCACTACATAACCTCACTGGTTATGATATTGCTACTCACAAAGCTAGTTAGCTGCTAGAGGATGGCAATATTTCTTGATTTTGACTTCATTGAAGAAAATTTAGGAGGCTTTAATAGATGTCAGTATTTCAGGTATAACCCAGCAACTTATGTAAATGACATTGCACTGTTGCATATGAATAAGGCAGTGGATGTATCAAAAACCCCGCATATATCTCCTGCATGCTTACCAAAGGACATGTACATCTTTGAAAATCACATGAAATGTTACATTGTTGGCTGGGGTGATGATGTTTACAAGGTATGTATGACTGTTTCATTTGACTGTAAGCACATTGTGATTGTTTTATGAAGCTAGACTGATACTCTTAGAATGGAATAATGTTACAGATAAGACATTTTTCAGATATTTGATTAGGTAGAGAGCCTTTGTTGTTTTATGAAGCTAGACTGATACTCTTAGAATGGAATAATGTTACAGATAAGACATTTTTCAGATATTTGATTAGGTAGAGAGCCTTTGTATCTGAAATTTAAGATTTTTCAATATAATGGCTTATTGTGATAACTAATAATTTTAAGATTATACCTCTTTTTGGACAGGTTTCACAGAATCATTAATGTCTGCGTTATGAGTGTATATTTAGATTTAGAGAAGGCATGTAATGATTAAAGGCTTTCATTGGTTCTCGCATGATTCTTTGAATTTTTTGAAATGCTGTTGGCATTTATTGTGGTAGCATTGTAATTATGTCTGTGCTGTATGGGAAGGGAGTTTTAAACTTGTGGGGTCCCATCTCGAATATTTTTATTTCATACAATGTCTTGAATTTGTACGTCTTTAATAAGTGTTCTTAGTCATTTCTCATTGATGGGTATGAGGTTTGCCCTTTTCCACTCCCTTGTATTTATTCAGTGTCTCCATGAAAATTTGTTACTTATCTGTACACATCTGTGGCACATATCGTGAAATTTCATGAGGACCATGAGCCTTGTATGGGTCAAAACATTTTAGTATTTGGTTAGTCTTGCCTAGGTAAGTGTTGTCTTATGCTTCCCCCATCCCATCTCACTTGTGATAGGGCTATTTCATCCATTATGGATACAATTTTGAACTAGTTAATTCCTTGCATATCACATAATCAACAATTTTCCTTCGTCACTTAGATAAGCTGCTCTTCAACTAAGTCTGCTTCTATGTGTAAAGGTGGATTTATGTTATGGGTTGGACATTGTATGTTTTGTACTGTAAAACTACATCTAAAGTGAAAAAGTATAAAAGGTTTGCATGTGTCAAGCCTGTTTCACTTAAATTTACTGTGCATGAGTTATGTGAATGGAAAGGACTGTGTGCATTTGATGCACAATATGAATTGGAATAGTATGGTAATTTGATGAATTAAAATCTCGGGCAGAATGCATTTTTTTTCTTGTTTGCAGTTATTTGAATTAATGTAGTGCCAGGAAATAAAGATGCCTCATTCATTCTCGCCCATTCTCTACTTGTCATGTGTAATGTATTGAAACCACAGCAATCCTTTTTTTCCAACAGCCCAAATTTGGCAGTAACATACTGAAGGCTACATCTGTGACTTACAACTCGGATGAAGAGTGTGCAAACAAACTTTATGAATCTCTCCCAAAAGTAGGTGACAGTTTTGCCCTGGACATCGATACCCAGAAATGCATTGTTGGAGGATATGGTCGTGATGCTTGTATTGTAAGTGCTTAATTTTTGTTCATAATTTTTGTTTAATGTAAGCAATTTTAAGAACTTCATTACATAATCAAAAGTAACTATCAAACTATTTTTAACTCCACAGTGTATCATTGCATATTAGGAAGAATTTTTTTTTTTCTAATTTGGTAGCACATAGTGGAGACACTCACCAGATGTACTTGATGCTGTAGTATACTGTTTGTCTGGTTGGCCAGGTAGGCATACAGGAGAAACTCTGCAAAGGTTTCAGGATAGGCATGTTCGGTATAGTCCTAGTTTTTAGCAGCATTACCGATTGGAAAAGGCAGAAATGATCAAAAGGCTCTTCAAGATGGCATTATAGTGAAGCAAGCAGGGCACAACAGTAAAAAGGGTAGACAATCTATTCAGAGTTTGGGCTTTTCAAATTTTTGTTGGGAAATAATCCTCACTATTTACAGTTCATTGGTGTGTTCCCATCTTGAATATTGTTCAGGTTGGTCACATAACTTGGGAAAAGACATGAGAAATTTACACGAAGCTACTGGACAGAGTTGTATCCAACAAGCTGACTAAACGACTTAAATTTGTTTACCATAGAAAAGAGATGGTTGAGGTGATTTAATAAAGGTATTCAAAATTATCAGAGGATTAGATATCTTAAGGTATTTAAACATTGATTCGGCTCATTTCACTCATGATTGATAAAACTTGGATTGTTATTCCTTTAATGAGGCTGTTATTTTTAAGATTAATGTAAGGGATGATTTGCCAATTTTTGGTTGAATTGGTGCCAAAGAGACATTAATGAATAGACTTTATAAATAGTTTGGTTTTCTACAACTGGCATTTGTACCCCCTTTGTTGTGTGGAAAGTTTAATGTTTTTTAAATGTTTTTTACTTTTTTACATGAATATGGAAGTTTGACATCTTTCACTGACATAACTGCTTTGAAAGTACTTCTGGCTTGTTGCTCTGTGAATTTCTTTGTATTGCATTTCATAATTCACTCTGGTTTCCCTGCTGATCCCCCTCATGTCAATTTTAACTTCCTAGTTAAACTACAGTATCACCTTTTTCAGTTGGAATTGTGTATTTTACACTGTGCTCTGTACAAAAATAGTCTAGCAAGGGGGATGTATTGATTCCTTTGGATTTTGCAGGCGTAGTGAAAAGATGGTACAGGAAATTCAACCATATGAGTTCTAAGAATCTAGCTTCCAAGGATGCTTGACTGACAAGTCCTTGCTTTGGCTGCATAGCTTAGGGTTCCATGCTTACACCTTGACAATTCATTATTCTATTAAGGGACCCAAACACTCGTTTATGCTGCCTTGCTCTTTCTTTTCTCTCCTTCCATATTTCCAAACATACCAAAGATAGCTTCTAAATGCTTAAAATTCTTTCCTCTTCCAGAATTCCTTCCCTCGCATCTCTAACATGGTTTAGTACACTTCATTCTTTCACTATGTAGGGTTTTACAAAATCTATACTTTCACTTTTTCCTTTGACACCATTACTTGCATTTACCTTCACTTACCAAGTCTTACACATAATAACTTGCAACATTCTGCAACTCTTCTTCACTCTTGGCAAACATCACGGTATCATATGCAAACAGGCTTGTCATAAGCCTCCATACCTCACTGCTACTATCCATCTCTGCACACCTTTCCCAAGTTTTGCTTTCATCTTTATCACTCCATCAATATAGTGTATTGAAAAGGTTTGGTCACATTGAGAGAATGAGTAAGGAAAGGTTGACTGAGAGGATATATGTGTCGGAGGTGGAGAAAACAAGAAGTGGGAGACCAAATTGGAGGTGGAAGGATGGAGTGAAAAAGATTTTGAGCAATCGGGGCCTGAACATACAGGAGGGTGAAAGGTGTGCAAGGAATAGTGAATTGGAACAGTGTGGTATACCGGGGTCAACGTGCTGTCAATGGATTGAACCAGAGCATGTGAAGCCTCTGGGGTAAAGCATGGAAAGTTTTGTGGGGCCTGGATGTGGAAAGGGAGCTGTGGTTTCTGTGCATTACACTTGACGGCTCGAGACTGAGTGTGAATGAATGAGGCCTTTGTTTTTTCCTAGAGCTACCTCACACGCATGTGGGGGGGAGGGGGTGCCATTTTATATGGGGTGGCGGCGGGAATGGATGAAGGTAGCATGTACGAATGTTTATTTTGCTTTGTCGCTGTCTCCCGCGTTTGCGAGGTAGCACAAGGAAACAGGGCAAAAGAAATGGCCCAACCCACCCCCATACACATGTATATACATACACGTCCCCACACGCAAATATACATACCCATACATCTCAATGTACGCATATATATATATACATACACAGACATATACATACATACACATGCACACAATTCACACTGTCTGCCTTTACTCATTCCCATCGCCACCCCGCCACACATGGAATAACATCCCCCTCCCCCTCATGTGTGCGAGGTAGCACTAGGAAAAGACAACAAAGGCCCCATTCGTTCACACTCAGTCTCAAGCTGTCATGCAATAATGCCCAAAACTACAGCTCCCTTTCCACATCCAGGCCCCACAGAACTTCCATGGTTTACCCCAGACGCTTCACATGCCCTGATTCAATCCATTGACAGCACGTCGACCCTGGTATACCACATCGATCCAATTCACTCTATTCCTTGCCTGCCTTTCACCCTCCTGCATGTTCAGGCCCCGATCACTCAAAATCTTTTTCACTCCATCTTTCCACCTCCAATTGGGTCTCCCACTTCTCCTCGTTCCCTCCACCTCCGACACATATCCTCTTGGTCAATCTTTCCTCACTTGCTCTCCATGTGCCCAAACCATCTCAAAACACCCTCTTCTGCTCTCTCAACCACGCTCTTTTTATTTCCACACATCTCTCTTACCCTTACATTACTTACTCGATCAAACCACCTCACACCACACATTGTCCTCAAACATCTCATTTCCAGCACATCCACCCTCCTGAGCACTACTCTATCCATAGCCCACACCTCACAACCGTACAACGTTGTTGGAACCACTAATCCTTCAAACATACCCATTTTTGCTTTGAGATAATGTTCTCGACTTCCACACATTCTTCAAGGCTCCCAGGATTTTCGCCCCCTCCCCCACTCTATGATTCACTTCCGCTTCCATGGTTCCATCCGCTGCCAGATCCACTCATAGATATCTAAAACACTTTACTTCCTCCAGTTTTTCTCCATTCAAACTTACCTCCCAATTGACTTGACCCTCAACCCTACTGTACCTAATAACCTTGCTCTTATTCACATTTACTCTTAACTTTCTTCTTTCACACACTTTACCAAACTCAGTCACCAACTTCTGCAGTTTCTCGCATGAATCAGCCACCACGCTGTATCATCAGCGAACAACAACTGACTCACTTCCCAAGCTCTCTCATCCCCAACAGACTGCATACTTGCCCCTCTTTCCAAAACTCTTGCATTCACCTCCCTAACAACCCCATCCATAAACAAATTAAACAACCATGGAGACATCACACACCCCTGTCGCAAACCTACATTCACTGAGAACCAATCACTTTCCTCTCTTCCTACACGCACACATGCCTTACATCCTAGATAAAAACTTTTCACTGCTTCTAACAACTTGCTCCCACACCATATATTCTTAGTACCTTCCAGAGAGCATTTCTATCAACTCTTATCATATGCCTTCTCCAGATCCAGAAATCCTCCCCTCCTTGTATTTTAACTTTCTAAAATGGGAAACGAATATGTACGTGTGTATATATGTATGTATATGTATGTATACGTTGAAATGTATAGGTATGTATATGTGCATGTGGGCGTTTATGTATATACGTGTGTATGTGGGGGGTTGGGCCATTATTTCGTCTGTTTCCTTGCGGTACCTCACTAGCAGACACAGGCAACAAAGTACAATGAAAAAAATATACATATATATATATTTTTTTTCTTTTTTGCTTTGTCGCTGTCTCCCGCGTTTGCGAGGTAGCGCAAGGAAACAGACGAAAGAAATGGCCCAACCCACCCCCATACACATATATATACATACGTCCACACACGCAAATATACATACCTACACAGCTTTCCATGGTTTACCCCAGACGCTTCACATGCCCTGATTCAATCCACTGACAGCACGTCAACCCCGGTATACCACATCGATCCAATTCACTCTATTCCTTGCCCACCTTTCACCCTCCTGCATGTTCAGGCCCCGATCACACAAAATCTTTTTCACTCCATCTTTCCACCTCCAATTTGGTCTCCCACTTCTCCTCGTTCCCTCCACCTCTGACAAATATATCCTCTTGGTCAATCTTTCCTCACTCATTCTCTCCATGTGCCCAAACCATTTCAAAACACCCTCTTCTGCTCTCTCAACCACGCTCTTTTTATTTCCACACATTTCTCTTACCCTTACGTTACTTACTCGATCAAACCACCTCACACCACACATTGTCCTCAAACATCTCATTTCCAGCACATCCATCCTCCTGCGCACAACTCTATCCATAGCCCACGCCTCGCAACCATACAACATTGTTGGAACCACTATTCCTTCAGACACGCCCACTTTTGCTTTCCGAGATAATGTTCTCGACTTCCACACATTCTTCAAGGCTCCCAGGATTTTCGCCCCCTCCCCCACCCTATGATCCACTTCCGCTTCCATGGTTCCATCCGCTGCCAGATCCACTCCCAGATATCTAAAACACTCTACTTCCTCAAGTTTTTCTCCATTCAAACTTACCTCCCAATTGACTTGACCCTCAACCCTACTGTACCTAATTACCTTGCTCTTATTCACATTTACTCTTAACTTTCTTCTTTCACACACTTCACCAAACTTAGTCACCAGCTTCTGCAGTTTCTCACATGAATCAGCCACCAGCGCTGTATCATCAGCGAACAACAACTGGCTCGCTTCCCAAGCTCTCTCATCCCCAACAGACTTCATACTTGCCCCTCTTTCCAAAACTTTTGCATTCACCTCCCTAACAACCCCATCCATAAACAAATTAAACAACCATGGAGACATCACACACCCCTGCCGCAAACCTACATTCACTGAGAACCAATCACTTTCCTCTCTTCCTACACGTACACATGCCTTACATCCTCGATAAAAACTTTTCACTGCTTCTAACAACTTGCCTCCCACACCATATATTCTTAATACCTTCCACAGAGCATCTCTATCATATGGGAGTGGATCTGGCAGCGGATGGAACCATGGAAGCGGAAGTGGATCATAGGGTGGGGGAGGGGGCGAAAATTTTGGGAGCCTTGAAAAATGTGTGGAACTCGAGAACATTATCTCGGAAAGCAAAAATGGGTATGTTTGAAGGAATAGTGGTTCCAACAATGTTGTATGGTTGCGAGGCGTGGGCTATGGATAGAGTTGTGCGCAGGAGGATGGATGTGCTAGAAATGAGATGTTTGAGGACAATGTGTGGTGTGAGGTGGTTTGATCGAGTAAGTAACGTAAGGGTAAGAGAGATGTGTGGAAATAAAAAGAGCGTGGTTGAGAGAGCAGAAGAGGGTGTTTTGAAATGGTTTGGGCACATGGAGAGAATGAGTGAGGAAAGATTGACCAAGAGGATATATGTGTCGGAGGTGGAGGGAACGAGGAGAAGAGGGAGACCAAATTGGAGGTGGAAAGATGGAGTGAAAAAGATTTTGTGTGATCGGGGCCTGAACATGCAGGAGGGTGAAAGGAGGGCAAGGAATAGAGTGAATTGGAGCGATGTGGTATACAGGGGTTGACGTGCTGTCAGTGGATTGAATCAAGGCATGTGAAGCGTCTGGGGTAAACCATGGAAAGCTGTGTAGGTATGTATATTTGCGTGTGTGGACGTGTGTATGTGCATGTGTATGGGGGGGGGTTGGGCCATTTCTTTCGTCTGTTTCCTTGCGCTACCTCGCAAACGCGGGAGACAGCGACAAAGTATAAAAAAAAAAAAAAAAAAAATATATATATATATATATATATATATATACGTTAAAAAGGCACAGTGCCCTGCTTCATACCAACATACACACTTTTGCTCACTTATTACACATGCATTTGCCACTCTAGGAGGCTTTCACATCATGTGACAGTTGTACCCCTGTCCAATATATCCGTACTGCATTCTGTTTGACTGTCATACACTTTCTTGATCTATAAAAGCTGCATAAAACTTCTTAACCTCTTGGTAGGTACTTTACCTGTCATTTTCACCACAAAAATCTGGTATGCACATCCCCTACCTTTCTGATATCACCTTGCTTCTCTCTCACTTTGCATTATCACTTCCATAACACACGGTCAACACTTAATCACTTTTCCTGGTATACTTTACAAGACTTTTCCCTATAATTGCTACATACATCCTTAGTACCTTTTCTTTTGAATATAGGAACAATTGTTTTCACTCAATCCTCAGACACTTTTTTCAAGCAAAATTACTTATCAGATGCATCTAGTCTATCGCACTATCTCTTCCATACTTCAGCATTTTACCATAATCCCATCCATTCCAGGTGCATTTCCTCCCTTCAGCCTTATTTTCCTTTTTACCTCCCTTCTTGCTGTCGGCCCCTACACTTATATCCTTTTCCTTATGTCCTTACCCATGCATGTAACAACTACAGTCTCGCTGCCTTCCACATTCATCAGTTTTTGATACTCTTTCCATCTCCCTTTCACTTCCTTCTTTTGATTCAGCAAATCCCCTTCCTTTCTTCTAATATTAACATTTCCACCCATACATCCACCTCTTTTCTTCACCTTCCAGTTCAGTTGATTTTCCCTAAACTTTGAACTTTCAGAATCTTCATCCATTATTTCTGTTTTTCTCTATCAGCTTCTTAACATTGCACTTGCATATCTAGTATTCTTCCTTCCTCCTTTGCTTAGTTTTCACTGGTACATTCCTTTTGAGCAATCTACCATATGCCTTTTCTTGCACAGCATTTGATCTTCTCTCCAACATTTATTTCCCTTTTTATTTGTGTATCACGACCTTGTATCCAATTACTAATTCTACAATCTTTGTCTTTAAACATTTTAAGATCCTTATTTACACATGACTGCAACCCTACATTTACTGCACTTCCATCCAAATTTTTGGTTACTCTCATCCTCCTCTTCGCATTTTCTGGTTCTTCATCTCTCTTGCGAACAACTTCTCTGATCTTCATTGCACCATACCCTGACTTCTCCCTTTCATTACATATTTAATCAGACCACCTCTCGCCACATATTATCCTCAAGAAGCATTTCATTTTTAATGCATCCTCCCTGCTCTGCATGTGTATGATTAATGTAACAGTTACAGGTAGGGCACTTAGTTACCCATGCCTTTTCAACTAAAGATTTTTCTTTTATACATGTATGGATCTATGCAGTAATGAATATTTTTTTTTTTCAGGGTGATGGTGGTGGTACTGTTGTCTGCCCTTTCGATAATGAAGTAGCACCTGATGCATGCTATGACCATAACTGTGCTGAAGAACATTACTTTGTTAGTGGAATCATATCTTTTGGTTCCCCAGTATGTGGGGAAGGTTCTGTTACAGTCATTACTGATATTTTAGAATATATCAACTGGATAGACACTATAATAGGTGCTGAAGGTGGATATAAAGATTCTGATGGTCATTACAGGAAAAGTACATATGAATGATTAGTCTATTTTATTATTTATGCCATTCTGATATTTTTTTGAATTTTAAGTAAGCAATAAATGTAAAAAATTTGGTTCCTTTTCTTTAGCCTGCATAGAAATTATATTATTTTTGATGTAACCTTGTTACATTATCAAATACTGGCAACAAAACTTCGACTTTGATGTTCCTGATATTGAAGCCCTGTAGGTGAAGAGCAATTGAGATTTAGGGAATAGAGTAGGTTTTTACATCAAATTTTTGTATGTAGATGGGTAGTTATACGAAACAGGAAAATACTGTATGAAGTTGTGTGCATGGAAGAGTTCTGAATGATGTGAAGCTTTTGTTTGTTTTCGTGTAAGTATACGGTGGTATTGTTAGAGATGAACACTAATGCTGGTATATATGAAAGTTGTTCATTTTCATTTATATTCCTTTATTATACTTTGTTGTCTACCACATTAGCGAGGTAGCGCGGGAAACTGACGGAAGAATGGCCCAACCCACCTACATATGTATACACACAAACGCCCTGCACACGCACATATACATACCTATACATTTGATTAAGTAATAATAGGGCAAGAGAGATGTGTGGTAATAAAAAGTGTGGTTGAGAGAGCAGAAGAGGGCGTTTTGAAATGGTTTGGTCTCATGGAGAGAATGAGTGAGGAAAGATTGACAAAGAGGATATGTGTGTCAGAGGTGGAGGGAACGAGGAGAAATGGGAGACCAAATTGGAGGTGGAAAGATGGAGTGAAAAAGATTGAGTGATCGGGGCCTGAACATGCAGGAGGGTGAAAGGCGTGCAAGAAATAGTGAACTGGAGCGATGTGGAATACCGGGGTCGTTGTGCTGTCAATGGATTGAACCAGGGCATGTGAAGTGTCAGGGGTAAACCATGGAAAGTTCTGTGGGGCCTGGATGTGGAAAGGGAGCTGTGGTTTTGATGCAATATTACATGACAGCTAGAGACTGAGTGTGAAGGAATGTGGCCATTGTTGTCTTTTCCTAGCGCTACCTTGCACACACGAGGGGAGAGGAGGTTGTTATTTCATGTGTGGCGGGGTGGCGATGGGAATGAATAAAGGCAGACAGTATGAATTATGTACATGTGTATATATGTATGTCTGTGTGTGTGTATATGTATACGTTGAGATGTATAGGTATGTATATTTGCGTGTGTGGACGTGTATGTATATACATGTGTATGTGGGTGGGTTGGGCCATTCATTCATCTGTTTCCTTGCGCTACCTCGCTAACGCGGGAGACAGTGACAAAGCAAAATAAATAAATGAAATAAATACATTTCAACAGACATATACATACATACACATGTTGGAATGGATAACAATTTTGCACATGATCAAGATGATATGAATTCACGGGGAAAATTAAACACTGAGTTCCCAAGTGCACTTTCGTGTAATCACATCATCAGGGGCAACATGAGAGAGAAATATAAGTCAGTTGATGTACATCAAAGAGACAAAGCTAGGACGCCATTTGGTAAACATGCATGTTTAACAAATGGCGTCCTAGCTTCATTTTCGATGTATATCAAACTGACTGTTATATTTCTCGTCTCCCCTGATATGATTATTACATGAAAGTGCATTTGGGATCTTATCGTGTTTAATTTTCCCCATGGACTCGTAGGAATATATACACGTACATATCCATATTTAATGTATGTATGATTCATGGTGAGGTGCCTAAGGATTGGCGGAATGCTTGCATAGTGCCATTGTACAAAGGGAAAGGGGACAAAGGTGAGTGCTCAAATTATAGGTATAAGTTTGTTGAGTATTCCTGGGAAATTATAGGGGAGGGTATTGATTGAGAGGGTGAAGGCATGTACAGAGCATCAGATTGGGGAAGAGCAGTGTGGTTTCAGAAGTGGTAGAGGATGTTTGGATAAGGTGTTTGCTTTGAAGAATGTATGTGAGAAATACTTAGAAAAGCAAATGGATTTGTATGTAGCATTTATGGATCTGGAGAAGGCATATGATAGTTGATAGAGATGCTCTGTGGAAGGTATTAACAATATATGGTGTGGGAGGCAAGTTGTTAGAAGCAGTGAAAAGTTTTTATCGAGGATGTAAGGCATGTGTACGTGTAGGAAGAGAGGAAAGTGATTGGTTCTCAGTGAATGTAGGTTTGCAGCAGGGGTGTGTGATGTCTCCATGGTTGTTTAATTTGTTTATGGATGGGGTTGTTAGGGAGGTGAATGCAAGAGTTTTGGAAAGAGGGGCAAGTATGCAGTCTGTTGTGGATGAGAGAGCTTGGGAAGTGAGTCGGTTGTTGTTTGCTGATGATACAGCGCTGGTGGCTGATTCATGTGAGAAACTTCAGAAGTTGGTGACTGAGTTCGGTAAAGAGTGTGAAAGAAGAAAGTTGAGAGTAAATGTGAATAAGAGCAAGGTAATTAGGTACAGTAGGGTTTAGGGTCAAGTCAGTTGAGAGGTAAGTTTGAATGGAGAAAAACTGGAGAAAGTGAAGCGTTTTAGATATCTGGGAGTGGATTTGACAGTGGATGGAACCATGGAAGTGAATCATAGGGTGGGGGAGGGGGCGAAAATTCTGGGAGCCTTGAAGAGTGTGGGGAAGTCGAGAACATTATCTTGGAAAGCAAAAATGGGTATGTTTGAAGGAATAGTGGTTCCAACGATGTTGTATGGTTGTGAGGCGTGGGCTATGGATAGAGTTGTGCACAGGAGGGTGGATGTGCTGGAAATGAGATGTTTGAGGACAATGTGTGGTGGTGGTTTGATTAAGTAATGTAAGGGTAAGAGAGATGTGTGGAAATAAAAAGAGCATGGTTGAGAGAGCAGAAGAGGGTGTTTTGAAATGGTTTGGGCACATGGAGAGAATGAGTGAGGAAAGATTGACCAAGAGGATATATGTGTCGGAGGTGGAGGGAATGAGGAGAAGTGGGAGACCAAATTGGAGGTGGAAAGATGGAGTGAAAAAGATTTTAAGTGATCGGGGCCTGAACATGCAGGAGGGTGAAAGGCGGGCAAGGAATATAGTGAATTGGATCGATGTGGTATACCGGGGTTGACGTGCTGTCAGTGGATTGAATCAGGGCATGTGAAGCGTCTGGGGTAAACCATGGAAAGTTGTGTGGGGTGTGGATGTGGAAAGGGAGCTGTGGTTTCGGGCATTATTGTATGACAGCTAGAGACTGAGTGTGAACGAATGGGGCCTTTGTTGTCTTTTCCTAGCGCTACCTCGCACACATGAGGGGGGAGGGGGATGGTATTCCATGTGTGGCAAGGTGGCGATGGGAATGAATAAAGGCTGTGTGAATTGTGTGCATGGGTATATATGTATGTCTGTGTGTATATATATGTGTACATTGAGATGTATAGGTATGTATATTTGCGTGTGTGGACGTGTATGTATATACATGTGTATGGGGGTGTCTGTTTCCTTGCGCTACCTCGCAAACGCCGGAGACAGCGACAAAGCAAAATAAAATAAAAATAAATAAATCTTTGATGGGAAATTGAGAAGGAGTATAGTGCATTTGATACTTGTTGCCAATGTGAAAATTACCTTGTAAGGAAATGATAATGTTACTCTAATCTGAGGAGGGGTTAGGAGGTTTAGGAATGCAGATGAAGATTATGAATATAAAAGTATGATTGATTTTTTAATGTTGGACAATTGTAGTGCAATGTTCAATGAAGAATTATTTGTAAAGTTCGGGTACTTAGAAATGGTAAGGATGGTAGTGGGATGTGGTTTGGTCATGCAAAGGAGAATTACCGAGAATATAATAAAGCTCTGGTAAATGGGACCAATTCATAGTATGTTTGTTAATATCCTTTGTAGTGGCATGCTTTATGTCTGGTGTAAGGCAAAATAAGTGAACAGTGGACAGTATATTAACTTTCTACTATAATTGGTTTAGGGGAATGGTTATAACATTGTAAGATGTGGTGTGAAAAAAGAGCAAGACGTGAGTCTTAAGATGGTCATGTAAGATGCACAGATTTATGATGTATAGTATAGCAGAAGGAATAATGAGATGCAGACTCCAGAAGTCATGGGTATAGAAAGAGTAAACTGTACTTATCTGGAGATATGAAATGTAATGCCAGAATGTTTCTATGTCCATTAGTCATTCATATGGATATAGATTTTAATCTGTCATTATAAGGTATGCATAAAATTAATCTAACTTCTCTTTAAAGGAATCCATAATTTCTCTGCTTATGTAACACAACCTATGACTTCTGGAAAATGGGACCAGGAGTAACTGTACAACATTGCAGAAGGGGGTCCTGGGGAAATTATGAATAAATGAAGAGATGTCTTTACTCCACAAATGCAGGAAATGGCTAAGCATGGAAAAAAATAATCATATTCACTGTGATAGTAAGGTAGTGTCAGGAACAGATGAAGAATGGCCTTAATCACTTGCACTTAGTCTCAAGCTCTCGTGTACAAATTGCTGAAGCCAGAGCTTATTCACAGTCTACCAACTTGCTTGCTCCTTTAGGAGTGCTTTCTTTTTTCTTTGGGGATTTTGTGGTGCTCAAGAAGTCTGCCATGCCCTTCTGGACAGAAACATAAATTATAGTGATGTTGCATGTTTGATTACCAGGGAAGTGTATGGGGAACTTTAGGTGTTTGGTGTCATGGTGGTTGCATCGTGGTCGTGGAGTCTTGATATGTAGAATTGGCGTTTCTAGGGA
Source organism: Panulirus ornatus (assembly GCF_036320965.1). Taxonomy (NCBI): domain Eukaryota; kingdom Metazoa; phylum Arthropoda; class Malacostraca; order Decapoda; family Palinuridae; genus Panulirus; species Panulirus ornatus. The sequence continues at coordinate 18,606,790 of NC_092270.1, forward strand.
CCCATTGGGTTCTGTACAGATTGTAGAAAAGTAAGCATAAAATGCCAATAGGTACCTGGGGAGTTTGGTTTCAGGTTGGTTTGTCTGGTGGGGGCATATACTACAGCAGTTAAGAGGATGATGTATTGCTTGTTAGGGTATTTGGGTGTGAATATATTTTGTCAGTGCTGAGTTGGTTAGGTGTATGGGATCTGTGAGTATAGGTTGCTGAAATGTCAACCTTACTTCTACGTTAGGGTTGATGGCTGATGAACTAAGTAGTATGATGAGAAGGAAAACCAAATTTGTGACTAAAGAGGAGACTTGTCATGGTAGGGACCCTAGATCTCAAGGTCTGGCAGACTTGCTCAATAGGAAGTGTAGACCAGCTAAACCTAGTAATAGAACTAGTATGTTACTCAGTCTATTGGTTCGAATAGACTTATAAGTATGCATTTTCCCCCAGCATTCAAGGGCCACATGTATATTGAGCGTTTATGGTCTTGATTTTGCACACTACATGGTGTAGGTAACCATCGTGTATGCACGGGCCGCCTGGGATTAAACGGACATAGGTTCGAATCCTGGTCGTGATAGCCAGTCCACAGTCCACCCAGCTATTCATCCTCTCTTGCAGGTTGGTCGCTAAAATGGTGTGTACATTCATTTTTTTTTTTTTTTTTTGCTTTGTCGCTGTCTCCCGCGTTTGCGAGGTAGCGCAAGGAAACAGACGAAAGAAATGGCCCAACCCCCATACACATGTATATACATACGTCCACACACGCAAATATACATACCTACACAGCTTTCCATGGTTTACCCCAGACGCTTCACATGCCCTGATTCAATCCACTGACAGCACGTCAACCCCGGTATACCACATCGCTCCAATTCACTCTATTCCTTGCCCTCCTTTCACCCTCCTGCCTGTTCAGGCCCCGATCACACAAAATCTTCTTCACTCCATCTTTCCACCTCCAGTTTGGTCTCCCTCTTCTCCTCGTTCCCTCCACCTCCGACACATATATCCTCTTGGTCAATCTTTCCTCACTCATTCTCTCCATGTGCCCAAACCATTTCAAAACACCCTCTTCTGCTCTCTCAACCACGCTCTTTTTATTTCCACACATCTCTCTTACCTTTACGTTACTTACTCGATCAAACCACCTCACACCACACATTGTCCTCAAGCATCTCATTTCCAGCACATCCATCCTCCTGCGAACCACTCTATCCATAGCCCACGCCTCGCAACCATACAACATTGTTGGAACCACTATTCCTTCAAACATACCCATTTTTGCTTTCCGAGATAATGTTCTCGACTTCCACACATTCTTCAAGGCTCCCAGAATTTTCGCCCCCTCCCCCACCCTATGATCCACTTCCGCTTCCATGGTTCCATCCGCTGCCAGATCCACTCCCAGATATCTAAAACACTTCACTTCCTCCAGTTTTCTCCATTCAAACTCACCTCCCAGTTGACTTGACCCTCAACCCTACTGTACCTAATAACCTTGCTCTTCTTCACATTTACTCTTAACTTTCTTCTTTCACACACTTTACCAAACTCAGTCACCAGCTTCTGCAGTTTCTCGCATGAATCAGCCACCAGCGCTGTATCATCAGCGAACAACAACTGACTCACTTCCCAAGCTCTCTTATCCCCAACAGACTTCATACTTGCCCCTCTTTCCAAAACTCTTGCATTCACCTCCCTAACAACCCCATCCATAAACAAATTAAACAACCATAGAGACATCACACACCCCTGCCGCAAACCTACATTCACTGAGAACCAATCACTTTCCTCTCTTCCTACACGTACACATGCCTTACATCCTCGATAAAAACTTTTCACTGCTTCTAACAACTTGCCTCCCACACCATATATTCTTAATACCTTCCACAGAGCATCTCTATCAACTCTATCATATGCCTTCTCCAGATCCATAAATGCTACATACAAATCCATTTGCTTTTCTAAGTATTTCTCACATACATTCTTCAAAGCAAACACCTGATTCACATATCCTCTACCACTTCTGAAACCACACTGCTCTTCCCCAATCTGATGCTCTGTACATGCCTTCACCCTCTCAATCAATACCCTCCCATATAATTTACCAGGAATACTCAACAAACTTATACCTCTGTAATTTGAGCACTCACTCTTATCCCCTTTGCCTTTGTACAATGGCACTATGCACGCATTCCGCCAATACTCAGGTACCTCACCATGAGTCATACATACATTAAATAACCTTACCAACCAGTCAACAATACAGTCACCCCCTTTTTTAATAAATTCCACTGCAATACCATCCAAACCTGCTGCCTTGCCGGCTTTCATCTTCCGCAAAGCTTTTACTACCTCTTCTCTGTTTACCAAATCATTTTCCCTAACCCTCTCACTTTGCACACCACCTCGACCAAAACACCCTATATCTGCCACTCTATCATCAAACACATTCAACAAACCTTCAAAATACTCACTCCATCTCCTTCTCACATCACCACTACCTGTTATCACCTCCCCATTTGCGCCCTTCACTGAAGTTCCCATTTGCTCCCTTGTCTTACGCACTTTATTTACCTCCTTCCAGAACATCTTTTTATTCTCCCTAAAATTTAATGATACTCTCTCACCCCAACTCTCATTTGCCCTTTTTTTCACCTCTTGCACCTTTCTCTTGACCTCCTGTCTCTTTCTTTTATACATCTCCCACTCAATTGCATTTTTTCCCTGCAAAAATCGTCTAAATGCCTCTCTCTTCTCTTTCACTAATACTCTTACTACTTCATCCCACCACTCACTACCCTTTCTAATCAAGCCATCTCCCACTCTTCTCATGCCACAAGCATCTTTTGCGCAATCCATCACTGATTCCCTAAATACATCCCATTCCTCCCCCACTCCCCTTACTTCCATTGTTCTCACCTTTTTCCATTCTGTACTCAGTCTCTCCTGGTACTTCCTCACACAAGTCTCCTTCCCAAGCTCACTTACTCTCACCACCCTCTTCACCCCAACATTCACTCTTCTTTTCTGAAAACCCATACAAATCTTCACCTTAGCCTCCACAAGATAATGATCAGACATCCCTCCAGTTGCACCTCTCAGCACATTAACATCCAAAAGTCTCTCTTTCGCGCGCCTGTCAATTAACACGTAATCCAATAACGCTCTCTGGCCATCTCTCCTACTTACATAAGTATACTTATGTATATCTCGCTTTTTAAACCAGGTATTCCCAATCATCAGTCCTTTTTCAGCACATAAATCTACAAGCTCTTCACCATTTCCATTTACAACACTGAACACCCCATGTATACCAATTATTCCCTCAACTGCCACATTACTCATCTTTGCATTCAAATCACCCATCACTATAACTCGGTCTCGTGCATCAAAACCACTAACACACTCATTCAGTTGCTCCCAAAACACTTGCCTCTCATGATCTTTCTTCTCATGCCCAGGTGCATATGCACCAATAATCACCCATCTCTCTCCATCAACTTTCAGTTTTACCCATATTAATCGAGAATTTACTTTCTTACATTCTATCACATACTCCCACAACTCCTGTTTCAGGAGTATTGCTACTCCTTCCCTTGCTCTTGTCTTCTCACTAACCCCTGACTTTACTCCCAAGACATTCCCAAACCACTCTTCCCCTTTACCCTTGAGCTTCGTTTCACTCAGAGCCAAAACATCCAGGTTCCTTTCCTCAAACATACTACCTATCTCTCCTTTTTTCACATCTTGGTTACATCCACACACATTTAGGCACCCCAATCTGAGCCTTCATATGTAAGGAAAAACATCTTGCATGTAAAACAAGTTGTTACGGGGCAACACGTGCGTTAAACTCTATTACATATGTAGTAAAATGTACAAGATTTGTGGTTTTAGCTCGATTAAAATCCTTTCATTTGGCAGTCTTCACCTCGAACAACCATTCAATCATCCCTAACGATGGTAGGAATTGGGTTTCCTTCCCCTGCGAGGTGGTGGTTAGCCAGACTGGTGCACAGCCAATGGTGGATTTATTAACTGTTGCATGTTTTTTGAGCTCATTATATCGAGAAAAGGACACCTTTACTCTCTTAGGGTATAAGGGATCTGTTGCCTAACGTATGATATTGTAATTAGACGACCCTGTTTATTTTATACAACTATAAAAATGGACATTTAGTAGATGTGTACCAGCGATTTAACTGCCATTAACTACTCAATGGGATGTGGCATTAAAGAAAAATTAGAAATCGAAACCCATATTACTTAAAAATGATAGACATTGAGAGAAAAGTTAGTAATTGAATGTTTTGGGTCCACGTTTCTGTATCCAAAAATCTTATTTTTTTTTTTTTTAGAAGTGTAAGGTTAGATTAATCCCTTAAGCATTTTTAGTACAAAACTAGTGTACTTATCTCCTTGTATTTATTGACATATTTCCTTGTTATACATAAAACTGAAAATTCAATAATACTATGATCAACATTCTATTTTCCAAAGACAAATGGGCCATTATAGTACAGTATGTGTATGGACATGGGTTGATAATCATTTTGAAAAGTGTTCAAGGATATTCGAATGATGGATATAATCCATTAATGATCTTAATGACCATGATCCATTAATGATGTTAATTACCATGATCCATTAATGATCTTAATGACCATGACAGTTAACAGGCTTAAATGATCAACCGAGCTCAAGATGGCAAGTGTTTGGGTCATTAACATCATTATAATCACTTGTCAAGAATATTCAGCCTATTTTTCTAAGTGTTCAAGATCTTTTTAAGACCGTATGCGATCTTACTACATATATAGTTAATGTACATAGGCTAGATTGTTAGCCCGTTGGCCTTTCAACTGCCAGGATCATTATGGCCGTGAAGGAAAATCATCGTACACACAAAAAAAATAATTCATATCTTTTTCTAGGTATTCATATAATTTTATGACCAAATAGACTTTCTTTTCCTGAAGTTTATCAGTAAATTGTTAAGGTTTATACAGTTGGTCCCTGAGGGGCGGCCAGACCCACACCTGATGAGGTAAACAAACACTGGTGGAGCAGGACGCTGCAGCCTTCATGAACCCTTCCAGTAAAAATATATTTATTTTGTTAAGAATATTAGTCATGATAGAATGGCAGGGCGCCAACGTCTAATGAGAGTCTTTACTAATTTATTATTCAGTAGTTCTTCAGTGACGCGGCGATTTTGTCAGTATCGATAAAAATCACATCAATGAATTCTTTATAGTCGTAATTCCGGATGTCATCTATACACAGAATATTTGCTTATTTATCAGTTTCCACCACGTCTCTACTTGTTGAGTATGAAGTTTAGGGACACCACCTCAGTCACTTGAGAATTTCATTGATTTCGTTTGTACTGTCTTAGGATAAAGAAGGTAAGGCGGAGGATTGTGAATTGGAGCATTATTGTTCATTGTCAGGAATTCCTAATTGTGCAGCACAGTACTAGTGTAGTTGTTAGATAATACAATAACAGATGTGGGACTGAGTATTTCTTTATATTAAACTATTAAATACGATAACGTGTCTGTCAAGGAAAATTTGGGATTCATTAATGTAAGAGTAGATAAATCTCTAATAAGCTATAAGCAGAGCTGATATAAACCTCACCTACCCTCTCCTATTTGCAGAAATGATAGTTAGTAGAAATGTCCCAACATTACATTTGTCACCTGCAGGGGAGCGCATGCTGTCATGTTGACATCGGCCGCCATGATGGTGGTACTACATTGTCATGAGTGTGACTGGCATTTACTGACAACATTATCAAATATTATAATAATACTAACTACCAATGATGTTCCGGGATCTTTTCATTAGTTCTGTTGATTTTTTGAAATTTTAATATATACTTTTATATTAAAGCTACAGTTTCCTATATATGCCTCATCTCCTTACTAGATATTGTATAGTATGAAAGATGAGGTAAATCAGCTTTCCAAAGATATTTCTGTAAGCCAGTTTTATGCGGAGCTAAAGTAGACTTTTATCGCTTTATATTTTATTCAGCCTATGATATGTGCATCTTGGGTAGGAGTATAGGTAATTTTCTCATTGAAGTTTGAGTGATTTTTGTTATGCAGTGCTTGTGTGGTGTTTACATTATGCAAAAGCAGTTGCAAAGGGTTAGTCATCAGAAAGAAGAAACTTTGGAATCTTTTTTGACTTGTAGAAATTTATCATGAAAAGATAAGAAATCAGGAGTATGGGTTTTCATTAGCACTCTCGATAGCTAATGAATATACCAGTGTCAAGGAGGGTTATGAGGGAGAGAGAAGATTTGGGGTTAAAGTTTGATGAAATATTAAAAAAAAAAAACAAATTCCATTTCAGAGTGCTAAAGACGTGATTTACGTTTAACTAATTTCCTTTGTTTGCCTCTGCTTTTGACCTACTCGCCTTATGCTGCAATATTGATTCACTTTCCCTTTTCTATAAGCATTACTTTGTTTTTATAATGAGGACATAGCTGCTTGTGTGCTCTCGCCATTAGCTAGCTACTGCATCTCATGATTAATGTATTGTTGGCAACTCAAGGGTAGGCTGTTTTGATAACTGTTTCTTGCCCTACACCATGAAGCTTTGGAATTCTAATCTCCTCATGCTTCTTGCATTAACTGTGACTGGGCCCCTTTTTAAAGAGTTTTTTTTCCACATTTTCCAAAATTTTTGCATACTTTTCGTCATCTCTTTTTTTCTCCTTTTCACTTACCTCTCTATATTTCAATTCAGGTCTGGCCTTGATATTGATTTTTTCTGTGACTTGACTCTCCAACATATAGAAGAAATCTCTCTTCTCTGAACCCATCTTCATGTCTGTACACTGACACTTATCCATTAATTCCCCTTTTATGGAATTGAGGTCATCTACTAATTCCCATATCATGGAATTAGAATATAATATTTTTCCCTGTTCAGACTAGAATTCCAAGGTCCTTGTTAAGTCTTCAAGATTTTTTGAGCTCTTTGAATTTCCCTTCCTTTTTTCTCTTCTCGGGGATCACATTTTCTCTTCAGTTCTTTACTATCATTGCACACTTCATATGCAGAGCACTGAGAGGTCAGTTACCCAAGTGGTATACCATAGCTGATGTTTCCTTGCTCAAGACAGTTGTATGTAAGTATTGGTTATATGCAATGGTAAAAGAATCATTGTAAAATTTCAGTTATTTCATACTCAGTCTCAACTTGTTACAAGAATCATAAGAAATGGGGCTAGTGCATCCTTTTGATGGCTGATGTATAATGAAATTAGAATTACCATAAGTCTCTCATAAGTCACTTCATGTAGATTTTTTCCTTTGATGATCAATTATTTCTTTCAGGCTGTCCAGATCAACACATCCTCTGCATCACTGATGACTGGATATTCAGCAAAAGATTATATGTGAGCATGTTATCCGTTCAGTTGAATTCATTAGATTTATATATAGTGTGACTCACCCAATTACAGTCACTGGTGTCTCTAGTAGTGGTGAGTTTAATACAGAAATTTTTGCTTAAATTGTAAACTTTATGTAGTCACGGCATTGTGAATAAATGAATGAAGAGAAGCCAGCCACATCCACTGGACAGGACCATGGGTCATAAAGTGTTGTGATGTTGTGCGTATGTTTGTGGGGAGAGTTCAGGATATCTGAATAATAAGTGATGAACTGTTTTATCATTGTAGTTGCTGCATCATAAACATGAAGGGTCCTGGGATATGTTGCATCAGTGTTTGTAGTAATGTCTAGGGAGTGCGATTTCAAATGGATTTATGTTTAATGAGGTGTTGTTCAAGACTAAAGTAGGAAAGCAGTTTTCAAGTCTTTTCAGTGTGTCAGAGTTGTTTGTTGGGGATAGGGGAATCTGTGACTAGCAGTTGCAGAATAGTGAAGCAGGGATAAGCTTTTTATTTCGGCTTCGGGTTGGTGGTTAGATATGGAGTGGTTTAGGTGAGAAGAGCCAAGTGCTGTTGCAAAGAATTTAGTGCTGAGCATTTTGAGATGGGATGCAGGGAAGAACTTTGTTTCAATGTGTAAATGTTTTGCTTAATTTTGGAGTAGTGCTGATGAATTGTTTGTAGAGGATGCTAAGGGATCCTTTTCTTGTTCAAACTAGGTGCCAGTTAACTGTTTTGAGGGCACTGAGCTTGTGTTTTCCTTTTGTGTTGATATTATTGGTATGCGGAAAGAATGTCATATGTGTGTCATATGTAATGCCCAAAAAGGTTGGTCTTATTTTTAGTGACAGTGAGTGTCCATTCAAGGTGGCTGGAGGCTGTGAATTGGATTCGTCTCTTGCTGGGGTTAAAAGAGTGATTGAACATTCTGTTCTGGATGAGTCATTATTTTGAATGTGTAATATAGTGCTGTCTTTGTTGTTGCTCTCGTGGTTTCAGAATGTTGTGATGTGATTGTGAGGTCATTTGCACAGGAGAATACCTTCGTGTTGTGGTGTGTAGGGGGTAATGGGAGGTTGTTTAGGAAGAGGTTGAGGAGGATTGGAGAACTGCTTCTTTGGGAATTCTATCATTGAATTTAAAGGTTTTAGAGGTGAAGCAGATGTAAGTGACATGGTGGCTGGCTATGAAATTGGCTTACCACTTTTTATCTTTCTTACAGAGGGTGTCAATTATCTTTTAAGTGAGATTATGTCAAGACTTTGCTGAACATATTGTAGATGTCTTTTGTTGTTAGTAATGTATGGGATGGGGTTTATGGTTGGTTACAGTGATTAAGGATATGTTGTATGAGGATAATGTGTAGAGTGGTGGTGGAATGGTTAGTTCTGAAGTCATGCAGTGGAGATGAGACTGGATATTTGGCTTGATTCTGTTGTGGATCAGTCTTCCACAGAGTTTGAATACTAAAGACAGAATGATACAGGGCAATAGGAGGAGGGGAGGTGGATGGTGTCGGGGGTTTTAGGATTGATATTTTGTTAGAAAGTTTTCAGATGCTGGGTATTTTGTTGTCTCTAGCCATCTATATATGCATACATCCTACCCCAGGAGTCCCTCTTGATCTTTCTGAGGCTCCTGCAGTGCTCAGGAAGCTGGCCACATCCACCAAGTGGGGACTATAAGTCAAAGCGTAGTTACGTTGTTTATTCTTTTATGTTGGGAGAATGCAGGGAGACTGAGTAATAATTATACATTTTCTTCTTTTTGGTGGTTACGCTGTGGGTATGAAGGGTCTTCTCTTGTGCTGATGTTTTTGCTCTGGGGAGTGAATATCATGTGTATCATATGTGATACTTGATATGGTTGTTGTTGTTAATGACAGATTAACCATTCAAGGTGACTGGAGGGTATGAGTTGGATTCATGTCTGCCTGGTATTAAAAGAGTGATTGAAGACTTCTGTTAGGATGCAGACATACTGTTCTGGGTGAGCCATTGTTCTAGTTGTGAAATGTAGTGCTGCATGCTTGTTACTTCTGTGGTGTTGGATTTAGTGCTGCATGCTTGTTGTTATTACTGAGGTGTCAGGTTGATGTGATGTGGTTGCAAGATCATCTTTGTATGAGAGGACCCTCATATTGTGGTATGCTGGAGGTCCTGACCACATTCACAAGTGTGTAAAAAGAGTGATCTTTAAGTGGAAAGGTGGATAAGTTTCATGGTATAGTTGTCCTGACAGTGTTGTATAGGTGTGAGTCTTGGTTCCTTAATGTAGAATTATGGAAGAGTGTGGATGTGTTGCAAATTAAGTGTTTGAGTACAGTAAGTGGTTTGAGGAGGGTTGATCATATCAGGAATGACAGGATGAGAGAGAGAGAAGTGGTAGTAAGCAGAGTGTTTAAAAGAGTTGAATAGGGTGTGCTGAAATGGTGTGGATGTATGGAGTGGGTAGAGGAAAGAATGAATAAGAGGATACTGTATACATATCAAAGGTGGAGAGAACAAGGAGGTGAGGAGGGTGACCAAGGATGATATGGAAGGATAGAGTGAAAGAGGCTGAGTTTTTGGAGACCTTAAAATGCAAGGCTTTGAGGTTTGTATGGGTGATGTGTTACACATGGGGTGATGTGCTGGTAGTTGGATGAATAAGAGCTCATGAAGTGGTTACATGAAACCACAGAAAGGTCTTTGAGGCTTGGTAGTGAATATGGGAGCCTTGTTTTGGTTCATTGTACATGACAGATAGAGGGTGGATATGAACAAATGTGGCTGTACTTTTGCTCCTGGCATTACCTGACTAACATGGGAAATGATGAACATATGAATTGACATGCTCTAATTGGACTGAACCAGGGCATGTGAAGGGTTCAGGGTAAACCATGGAAAGATCTGTGGGCCCTGGTTGTGGGTAAGGAGCTGTGGTTTTGGTGCATTACACACTACAGCTAAAGAGTGGATGGGAGCGGAAGCGGCCTTTCTTCCTCTGTTCCAGGCATAACCTCAATAACACGGGATACAGAAATATGTGTATAAAAAGTATATGTTTATACTTTCTTGGTTATTGCCATAATTGATTCTACCTACACATCATTACACTGCAAATGAAGTCTGTTTTGGCAAGGGTGTATCATTATCAGTGGATGAAAAAGGAATATAATCTCATCAAGAAACTTTCCACTCCAAAGGAGTCAATCATTTTTCTGCTACTGTTTGTTGCATATCTGTGAAGCTGCAGGACCCCTGCACAAGGGATCCTGGGGTTATATGATTAAGAAAAAAGAAAAACATGACATACAATGTTGCCAGACTCTTCCTGCATGAGGTTACGCTGTGAGTGAAAAGTCACTTTCGATGAGGTGATATTGCTGCCATGGGACAAAAAGGAATAAACTGTAGTCTTGTTATGGAACTTCTTACTTCAGAGGAGTCCATTTCTTCCTTGTTACTGATTGTAGTGCTGCCTTGAAGCTGCAAGAGCCCCATTAAAAGGATCATAGAGTTATATGTTCCTTATGTTATATGTTATATGTTCCTTATGGGGATAGGAGAGAAAGACTGCCCATATTCATTCTCTCCTACACTTCATAGAAAGTGGCTAAGAGCAGCTGCAGTGAGGGCTTAGAAATCCACGTCTCTTTTATTATCACTTTTCAGAGTAAGGGATGGAGGTGTGAAAGAGAGAAATATAAATGTGTTCATTTTGCTAATGATTTTTGAAATCTTAGGGGGCCAACATTAAACCATATCTCTTTTTAGTAAGAGAAGTTTTATTGAGGATATGAAAAAGCAATTTTAAGTTACAGAGTGGGGGGGCATGTTGAAGAATTTTATGAAAGTTGAGTTGAATTTGCAGTCTTCAAAGATTCAGAAATATGTATGATAAGAGTATGAGGCACAAGAGGGACTGAAACAAGTTAGCATTCCTTGATCACTGTTATCAAACTGAAATGACTTTCCATTGAAAGTAGCTAATTCAACTGTTAAATTCCAGAACATACCTAAATGAAGAGGAAACAGGAAGGGTGTGATGGTGAAGAGACTGTGAAGAGACTTTCCTCACCAACATCCCTTGTACCTGACCAGGTATGGCAATTTCCAGTTCATGTTGATTACCAGTTACCTTGGCTAGAGCAATGGAAGAAAGAAAAAGAAAATTGTATTTTCATGATATTACTTTGAAATTTGTATGTATATCCATGGAAGTTGATTACTAGATTTTGGCATTTTGTATATACGGTGTTTTGCTCATAAGACTGTTTTAACTGGGTAGTCACTTTTCATGGATGGGTGAAGTTAAGTTACACATAGTGAGCAGAGAGTTTTAGGGGTGTCTGGGGTTTTTCTTCTCTGAAAAATAAATCCTAGTTGCCTGATATATGAGTTCACATATTTCTTTGGCTCTAAAAGTATATTAAAGTTGGTTAGAAATTCTTTAATCATGTTGTACAGTACCTGGGGAAATACAAAGGTTTTTTTCCTAGGCTTTCCAGACTGCCCTTCCCATTGGAGGCTTTTTCTGTCCGATCTGTATGTGCCAGAGTTCTGAGGACGTAGAATCTCATCAGTCTGAAATTATGCATTACCTTTAGCCCTTTAAGAGTTATGTTTTTTTGTTTGTGAATGAGCTGAGTCTGTCTTGGACCTTAACCAGAGTGGCTCTGTACATAAGAGAGGATGATCTCCTTTTTAAGACTGAACAACATTTCCTCAAGCCTTGGCAGTCATATCATTATGATTGCTTTCTAACACCCTGCCCTTTGGAACCCATTCCCTCTGACAAAACATTCATTTAAGTAGAGCTCATTAAAGGATCTTGAGGCATGCCTTAAAACAACACTAATTTCCATGCAAGAAACTCTTAGCAGTCTCTTATATCAGCTTCTGTGCAGACAGTAGTCTGTAGCTTCTATTTTCCCCATAATGTTGTTCAGAAGATTTTCAGAGCTATATGTCTACTCTTGTCATTGATAAAAGCTGTTATTATTATTCCTGTCTTTTTGTTGAGAAATACTTAGAGGAAAGAGAAAGTAGCAGGTTCTTTTCTTCTTGTACTTTAAAGGAATGGTATGAGGGCTTTGCAACTCCTTTTGTTGTGCTCTCAGAAGGAAGACCGTTATTGCATCAAAGTTTGTATCTGCCAGAGGAAGAGGTGCCCTTACAAGTCAGTCTTTTAGAAGCCACTGAGCTGGGTTTAAAGGGAATTTTTCCTTGATATTGCCTCTTTGCCAGTTAAGGGTTGTCTCTGAAACTTCCAAGCTTTTTTTAGAATACCAGTGCTTGGATTTGGATGTTTCTAGTGTGTGATAGGGTTAGGGGTGGATTTAGAAATCTGGCACCCTTGACTCGGCTGTTACAGACATTCACTGTAGATATGATACATGAGGATGTCTGAAAGACTTTAGTTTTATCATCAAAGAAAAAAGGATGAATTTGCATCTGATTTATAAATGCTTATATAACAGAACATATGTTCTAGGAAACTAACTCACAAAATGTCTCATACCTTACAGTTAAACATTTGGACTTTCAGTCTAGACTGTAAGAATGCTTGTTGTCACCCACCAGTGATTCCTAGTATAAGGAAGTTTTTGGCATTGAAATTGGTGCACAGACCTGGTTGTTCAGGATATGAGTTGAGGCTCAAGATAACCACTTTACACTGCAGCCTTAGACAGTAGCTAGTCATCGTAACACTTAGAGGATGCATACTGGCACTCTCAACAACTTAAGTTTGAGGAAGTTCTTGCCATTCATTTGGTGCACAGACCTGGCAGTTCAGTGATGCCTTTTGATTTATGCAGAGCCCCATAATTTGTTTTTTCCTGATTGTGCCAGCCCTGCTTCCAGAAAGAATGCCCTGTGAAGCATTAGTTTTGGTTTAACGCTATCTTTTAAATGGTTTCTCCCTCAAGGAGGAATATACCAGCCAGGGTCTTTGAGTGCCTGACACCTCAGTTCCCATCAAATGGTTATTTTTTGACGTCCAGAGGATGAAATTTAGGACCATCCTGCAAGTCCTGGCAGACTTAGATTACACATTGATTAGTTTGTCAACTGTTATATGATAAGCCCTGAAATTTTCATCTATGGGATCTCGTTTGTAGGCTTCACAAGTTTTAACAACCTGTTGTTGGTGGTTGATAATTCTGTTTTGAAACATCCTTTTCTGTGGCTGACCTGTTCTGATGTTAGATACATGGCCAATGTAATACTCATTGGTTCTAGTAGCTGTAACTAGGCAGGTGTACAATGTTTCTGCATCTGAGCCAGGGTTTGCCATGATCCTTTTGATGACATGGAGTATGTATGCTGACATGTTTATTTGTGATATATTGTAGCGAGGACTATTGTTTATTGGTGGGTAGTGTGTTGAATGGGAGTACTCAGGTATAATGGCCAGGTGTTTAGAGAGAAGGGAGAACAGTGGATGAATTAGAGTTGGTGTTAATGAGGCTACTATGAATGCATGGTCTAGTGTCCTTCCTTGCCACTGAGTAGGGCCAGGTGGGGTGCAGACATCCTTCAGCAAATAGGACTACACAATATTGTGAAGTTGGTAGCCATTGGTGTTAGGGCTGATGGTGGTGCCCATCCTAGGATGCCAGGCATTGAAGACTGCATTGTACATGATGCTCTTATTTACATGGAATGGTAATTGGTCAGTTACTTGGTGTCAGGATTTGGAATATTGTTGCAGAATTGTATAATGCCTCCTAGTTGAAGGGAGAAATGCATCATGAGTTGTGTGTTGTCTATCTGTGTCCTAAGTAGACAGTGAGGGATGGACTACCTGATGTATGTGGTGACAGTCATTCATTTCCAGTATGCAGAAAATAGGAAGGACTTCACTTCTCCAAATTATACAAAAAGAAACACTCCTGAAGTAGAATGACATCTAAACGATAACGGATGGCACACTAGGTGTGGTTGTTTATTCTGTTCCATGTGCCATGTGTATTTCAAGAGATTATTTGTAGGCTGTACTGTCTCACCTTTGTGTCTATTATGGATAGTCTTTGATGTCTGGCTTGCCAGTGGTTTTGTAATGATATGTTTTTGATGGATCAAAGATGGTTGAGATTGAGCATTCATTTCAACCATCATGATGTCTCAGTTTTGTTGACTGGAATCCTGATGTTTGCTTGACCGATTTAATGTCTCTTTTTCTGTCCAGAGTTGTTGAAGGAACTGTATTAGGACTGGGTTTTTGTAAACATTTATGGTTGTGTTGATTTATTCAGGATTTAAGGTTATTCTGGAGCTGGGGCAGAGGAGTGTTTTGAGCTATGAAGCAAGGTTGTTCCAGATCTGAGGTGCAGAGGATTTTGGGCTGAGATGAAGAGCCATTTTGGAACTGAGATGCAAGATTTTTCTAGAAGTTGGCATTGTTGGGCAGTAAGGTTTAAATACTGACTTTATCAAGCACATTAGAAGTAGAAGTAAAAATCGATTATGGTGTTGGATTGGCAAAGTCATTTGGGTTAAGGGCCTGTGAGAATCCTGGTAATTCTGGTCTCCAGCACATCCATTCTCTTTTTGAGAGCCTGAATTTGCGTTGCAAGTGAGATGTCTTGCTGAAAAGTTGGATCAGATGAGTGAACCAGTGATACATAAGGCAGGATGTTTGGTTCAGTGATCAAAGAGGATAGATGTTGCTTCTGCATGAGGTTGCACTGTGATTGGAGAGTTACCTTTGTGGCTATATCATTACCTGTTGACAAAAGGGAATATATTCTCATAGAGAAACTTCCCACTCCAAAGGACTCCGTCATTACCTGGCTACTGTAAATATATAATAGAATGGAAGACAGTGTCCTCTTGCCTCACCCATGCTGTCAGTGGACTGAACCAGAGCATGTCAAGGGTCCAGGGTAAACCATGGAAAGTTCTGTGGGACCTGGTTGTGGATAGGGAGCTGTGGTTTTGATACATTACACATGACAACTAGGGAATGAATTTGAGGATATGTGGCCTTTCTTCATCTGTTCCTTGTGCTATCTCGCTAACGTGGGAAGCAGCGATCATGAATGAAAGAAATAATAATGATTATATATATTGTAGCAATATTCTATTCTTGCCTCTTTCCTGTGTGCATTCATTCAAGCTTACTTTTGATATATGGTAATACATTTTCCACAGTATCTGGTTCAACCTCAGCCACTGACTACAGTCCAACTGTTGACTCAAGCACCAACTGGATCCCTGCTAGGAGCACCCTCAGGTGTATCAACAGTTGGGGCTCTCACAGTCCCTACTGCAGTGGCAGTGGCAGTACAGACTGAGCATGGACCAGTAGGAGATGACCCATGCTTACTTGGAGAAACCATTACTTATACTCAGCCTGCATCACACTCCTCTTCATGTGATATTGTCCTTGCCACTCCCCAGCCTTTTGTTCCAACATCTTTACCTGTGACAGATCCTGCCAACATTCCAAGTGGTAATACTACACCCAATTCATCAGGTGGTGTGTCCAACACCATTGCTACTGGAGCTGTACTTTCTGTGGCTGACAGTAATATTATATCTTACACAAATAGTGCAGCGGGGAGTGCTCTATCCTCATATAATAACAATAGCTCAGACAGCAGCAATAGCTGTACATCTTTCTCTGCTTCTCCTTCTATAAACACAGTAAGCTCATACAGTACCTCATTTATATCTGATACTGCTCTTCCTGGTCCAACTGTGTCTTCATCGTTGCCTGCATCTGCCACTGCTTATGCATCAAAGAGAAGTCAAGAATCACTGACGGAGAGGCAGCAACGACTGTCTGAAAGATTTGATGCTTTGATCCGTGCTAAAATCATTGAACTGGTTAGAGCTAGAGGCATCAAGAAAACAGTTTGTCCCTCTGAGGTGAGTCACTTGCATCATATAATGTTACTGGAAATAGTTTAGTTGTGAAAAGTGTGAACAATATAATGTTTTGAAGGTTATCTGAAATCTTGCAAAGTTAAGTATCATTGCTCTGTACTCTCAGTTTGTATACTAAAATTCTGAAAGTTTATTTGCCAGATAAACTAAAAGTCAGTATAGATCACACAATGTGAGGAGTTTGTCTTTTTCCATATTTTGATTGAAATGAAATTAACCCCCTTCTCCTTTAATTACTTATCTTTTCTTTCTTTCAAACTATTCGCCATTTCCCGCATAGCGAGGTAGCGTTCAGAACAGAGGACTGGGCCTTTGAGGGAATACCCTCACCTGGCCCAATTCTCTGTTCCTTCTCTTGGAAAATTAAAAAAAAACGAGAGGGGAGGATTTCCAGCCCCCCCGCTCCCTCCCCTTTTAGTCGCCTTCTACGACACGCAGGGAATACGTGGGAAGTATTCTTTCTCCCCTATCCCCAGGGAAATGATACTTGATAGCAACTAAATATGGTTAAGAGAAGTCTTAAGTAACTTCATAATATCTGCAATTACTTTTTTTTCTTCAGCTTCCTTCATTTCTAGCTGAATGGTGTTCTTTACATTGCTCCTGGCATGCTTGTGTCTGATTCTGAGGTGCAAGGGACTTCTGTTTTTCCTCCCATTTCTCTTGAACAGATCCTGGTACATTGTCATAACATTTCTTGAGTGTGGCACCACTGAAGTCAAAGCCAGGATTCTCGATCTGGAATTGCTCAAGATCCAACTTCTTTCTCATCTCATGGACAGTCCATGGATCAGCTGAGAAGTTATCTGCAAGCAACCCCTCCCATACTGTCTCCTTGCTGCAGGCATCAGCCTTTGTCATGGCAATATGCAGTATTTTCTTGTCCTCTAAAGTCCATACTGTCTCATCTGCTCTTACGACAGCATACAGAGGTCCCACAATAATCACTTCATCCAAAACTATCACCTTAATGTGAGATGGTTTGACTGTGACTTGAATAAATTTGGATCTAGTACCCTCAGGAACATTCACCTCTGCATGGACCTCAGATACAGTCTGCCACCACCTGCCCCATGGTGTTGTACATGGCACAATTCCACTCCTTTCATCAAAATTGGTCTCTACATAATCAGGCATGTCTTTTTATGGGTACTTTACTATACACCTGCCGTCTCCTCAGAAGCAAAATGCAACACTTTTGTTGATTTAAATGGCTTCTTGGTGGAGGCGCCACAGAAAACTGCAAGTAATTTGTTGCCAAGCTTCTATTCTCAGCTTAGACAACAGTGAAGAGAGGATTGCATAGTTTTTCTTGGAGCATGTATTTTTGCTTCATTTTCTTGTAGGAAATATACTAAAGATGACTTAGGGTTTGCTAAGTACTTTTTTATTGTTATTATACATAATTGCTGTTTCTTGCATCATCAAAGTAATGCCAGAAAACAGATTCTTCAATGCTCCCAGAACCTTCGTTCCCTCCCCCACCCTTTGACTCACTTCCGCTTCCATGGTTCCATCCACTGCTAAGTCTACTCCCAGATATCTAAAGCACTTTACTTCTTCCAGTTTTTCTCCATTCAAACTTACCTCCCAATTAACTTGTCCCTCAACCCTACTGAACCTAATAACCTTGCTCTTATTCACATTTACTCATACTTGCCCCTCTCTCCAAAACTCTTGCATTCACCTTCCAAACCACCTTTTCCATAAGCAAATTAAAGAACCATGGAGACATCACTCACCCCTACCACAAATCGACATTCACTGGGAACCAAACAATTCCTCTCTTCCTCCTTGTGCACATGCCTTACATCCTTGGTAAAAACTTTTTACTGCTTCCAGCAACTTACCTTCCACACCATATACTCTTAAAGCCTTCCACAAAGTATCTCTATCCACCCTATCATATGCCACAGATAGAAATCATCTGAAATACCTAGGGTGTGCTCTACAGGTAATGTGTTTTAATTGATTTGACTTGTAGGGTTTGTATGGCATTCAGGGATGCCACTGAGCTACATGTTCTTACTTAGTACTTAGTTCTTTTTACAGTTGCTAATCTGTATATTCTGTTTGTTATATGATCCAGGCTGCTGTGTGGTATGCTTTCACATTCGTTGCATCTCTATATGTAATCATTGTACTACCTCTCTATGTGTATAAATTTTTCAGCTTCCCATCCCTTCTTTTCATTTTGTGTCCTTGTTCTGGGTTGTCTTTTCCTTCCCTTGGAGGCTTTCAATGTATAGGCCTCTTGGAGCAGGGGGAAAACATAGAGATGATGACTACAGTGGTGTTGTTCTAGAATGATGATACTAATTCAAACCATGGCATTTTCACACATGTGCTTGGACATGCTAGTCAAGCCCTTTCTGTTATGGTTTTGATAGGGTGACCTTGACTGGCATTGTGGTAGACAAGAAGCTCTCTTACCTTGATCCTGAGGGAAGGGAGTTTTCCTAAAGACTATAGTCTCTCATATGGTCAGGAGTGTTGGGAGTATTTTGTGATGAAGATCATCCTCCTCCTAAGTTCCCTTGAGTGAGTTGGAGGCACATGGCCCATGTCGTCTGGCAGTCCCATAGTTTGACTATTGTCGCTGTATAAAGCATTGGGACACTAGTGCTGCCTCAAGGGTAGGAATGCAAGTAATGAAAAAAAGTTGGGGTATAAATATAACTGTTTATTACACTGTCTTCTTTCACTCTTTTAGGGCTCTGCAGAGCTATACTCTCACTATATTTCCTTTCAAACACCATTACTATGCTTTTACTCACATTTACCATAAGTTGCCTACGTTAACATATATCTTAAAATGCACTTACAAACATCTGCAACTCCTCTTCACTCTTAGCAAAGTCTTCTTTAACCTTTATCCTTCATGTTGCTGTGCTTTCATGCTTGTGAGATGAACAGACCTTGGAGAAAGATACAGATTATGAGGTAAGATAAAGTGTTTCTCTCCTAGGTAGTGATCCAAAAGCATTTTTCCCCAGCTTGTTTTTTTCACCCATCCTTTCCCTCTCTTTTGGAAAACTTTTCTCTAAACCAATGATGATCATCATTAAGTTGATGTCTGTGTTTCAAGAATTTTAAGGTAGATTGGTACCAACAACCTGGGGAAAAAGATGTTATTGTGGTTCTTAAGATGTTATTGAGGTTCATAATTGACTGAAGGGGAAGCTGGGGCTGAAGTGGGACTATTGTCACCTAATAGGTAGGGGTTTGAGAGGGTTCTAAACCCTGGAGGTCTGAGATATCTCTCATACCTCGCAGGATACTGCTCCAGGAAGAAAGATATTCATATTCTATCATTTTACTTGTTTGTTACATATATTGTAGAAAGGATTATCCAAATACTAAAACCCTGTTAACTTTTTATCTTTTCATCACCCAACTATATTTCAAACAAACTTGATTGCTCAGCTAGACAAATCATCTTGCTGTTGTGTGTTTTTACTGTCATTTTTAAGGATATTTAGTGATTCCTTTTGTTTTATATTTTATCATTTTTTTTTTTTATACTTAGTCACTGTCTCCCATGTTAGCAACGTAGCGCAAGGAAACAGACGAAAGAATGGCCCAGCCAACCCACATACATATGTATATACATAAATGCCCACACACGTACACACACATACCTATACATTTCAACGTATACATACATATACATACACAGACATATACGTATATACTCATGTCCATATTCATGCTTGCTGCCTTCATCCATTCCGTTGCTACCCCACCACACATGAAATGCCCCCCATTTTTGCTCTCCGAGATAATGTTTATAATGTTCTCGCCTTCCACACATTCTTCCATGCTCTTAGAACCATTGCCCCCTCCCCCATTCTGTGACTCACCTCCACTTCCATGGTTCCATCCACTGCTAAATCCACTCCCAGATATCTAAAACACTTCTTTTCCTCCAGTTTTTCTCCATTCAAACTTACCTCCCAAGTAACTTGTCCATCAACCCTACTGTACCTAATAACCTTGCTCTTATTCACATTTACTCTCAACTTTCTTTTTCACACACTTTACCAAACTAAGTCACCAACCTCTGCAGTTTCTCACCTGAATCAACCACCAGTGCTGTATCATCAGAGAACAACAACTAACTCCTTCCCAAGCCCTCTCATCCACAACAGACTGCATACTTGCCCCTCTCTCCAAAACACTTGCATTCACCTCCCTAACAACCCCATCCATAAACAAATTAAACAACCATGGAGACATCACGTGCCCCTGCCGCAACCAACATTCACTGGAAACCAATCACTTTCCTCTCTTTCTACTCGTACACATGCCATACATCCTTGATAAAAACTTTTCACTGCTTCTAGCAACTTACCTCCCACACTATATTACTCTTAATACCTTCCACAGAGCATCTCTATCAACTCTATCATATGCCTTCTCCAGATCCATAAATGCTACATACAAATCCATCTGTTTCTCTAAGTATTTCTCACATACATTCTTCAAAGCAAACGCCTGATCCACTCATCCTCTAGCACTTCTGAAACCACACTGCTCCTCCCCAATCTGATGTTCTGTACATGTCTTCACCTTCTCAATCAATGCCCTCCCATATAATTTCCCAGGAATACTCAATAAATGTATACCTCTGTAATTGAGCACTCACCTTTAGCCCCTTTGCCTTTGTACAGTGGCACTATGCATGCATTCCGCTGATCCTCAGGCACTTCACCATGAACCATACATACGCTGAATATCCTTACCAACCAGTCAATAACACAGTCACCCCCTTTTTTTGGTAAATTCTACTGCAATACCATTCAAACCCGCCACCTTGTCGGCTTTCAACTTCCGCAAAGCTTTCACTACCTCTTTGCTGTTTACCAAACCATTCTCCCTGACCCTCTCACTTAGGGCACCACCTTGACCAAAACACCCTATATCTGCCACTCTATCATTGAACACATTCAACAAACCTTCAAAACACTCCATCTCCCTCTCACATCACTTCTGCTTGTTATTACCTCCCCATTAGCCCCCTTCACTGATGTTCCCATTTGTTCTCTTGTCTTACGAACTTTATTTACCTCTTCCAAAACATCTTTTTATTCTTCCTAAAACTTAATGATGTTCTCTCACCCCAACTCTCATTTGCCCTCTTTTTCACTTCTTGCACCTTTCTCTTGATCTGCCTCTTTCTTTTATACATCTCCCAGTCGTTTGCACTACTTCCCTGCAAAAATCATCCAAACTCTTCTCTCTTCTCATTCACTAACAATCTTACTTCTTCATCCCACCACTCACTACCCTTTCTAATATATCCACCTCCCACGTTTTTCATGCCACAGACATATTTTGCGCAAGCCATCACTTCTTCCCTAAATACATCCCATTCCTCCCCCTTTCCCCTTACATCCTTTGCTTTCACCTTTTTGCCATTCTGCACTCAATCTCTCCTGGTACTTCCTCACACAAGTCTCCTTTCCAGGCTCACTTACTCTCACCACTCTCTTCACCCCAACATTTTCTCTTCTTTTCTGAAAACCTCTACAAATCTTCACCTTTGCCTCCACAAGATAATGATCAGACATCCCTCCTGTAGCCCCTCTCAGCACATTAACATTCAAAAGTCTCTTTCATGCTCCTTTCAATTAATATGTAATCCAATAATGCTCTCTGGCCATCTCTCTTACTTACATATGTATACTTATGTATACTTTATGTACTCTTTTTAAACCAGGTATTCCCAATCACCAGTCCTTTTTCAGCACACAAATCTACAAGCTCTTCACCATTTCCATTTGCAACACTGATCATCCCATGTACACCAATTATACCCTCAACTGCCACATTACTCACCTTTGTATTCAAATCACCCATCACTATAACCCGATCTCGTGCATCAAAACTGCTAACACACTCACTCAGCTGCTCCCAAAACACTTGCCTCTCATGATCTTTCTTCTCATGACCAGGTGCATAGGCATCAATTATTATCCCATCTCTCTCCATCCACTTTCAGTTTTACCCATATCAATCTAGAGTTTACTTTCTTACACTCTTATCACATACTCCCACCACTCCTGTTTCAGGAGTAGTGCTACTCCTTCCTATGCTCTTGTCCTCCCATCAACCCCTGACTTTACTCCCAAGACATTCCCAAACCATTCTTCCCCTTTACCCTTGAGCTTCGTTTCACTCAGAGCCAAAACATCCAGGTTCCTTTCCTCAAACATACTATCTATCTCTCCTTTTTTCTCATCTTGGTTTCATCCACACACATTTAGACACCCCAATCTGAGCCTTCGAGGAGGATGAGCACTCCCCGCATGACTCCTTCTTCTGTTTCCCCTTTTAGAAAGTTAAAATACAAGGAGGGGAGAGTGTCTAGCCCCCCACTTCCGTACCCTTTAGTTGCCTTCTATGATATGCAGGGAATATGCGGGAAGTATTCTTTCTCTCCTTGATTTTTGTTGATTTTCCCTATTATCTTTTTATTTACTTTAGCAGCACTCCTGATGCTCTGCTTGACAAATCATCTTGCTGTTTTGTGTTTTTTTAGTATCTTTTTTTTTAAGTATGGTTACTGATTCCTTTTACTGTTTTATATATAACTTTTACTGATCACTTTATTTACTTCTGCAGCACTTCTCAGTTGTAGTCCTCTTTAGCAGTTTTAGATAATCCACTGTTAGCTGTAATCTCAGGCATCTTTCACAAG
This sequence comes from Panulirus ornatus, assembly GCF_036320965.1. NCBI lineage: Eukaryota > Metazoa > Arthropoda > Malacostraca > Decapoda > Palinuridae > Panulirus > Panulirus ornatus. Next base: position 18,629,790 of record NC_092270.1, read on the forward strand.
TATCTTTTTATACCTAACTGCCTCTACTGCTTTAGTGAGATAAGTGCAAGAACAGATAATCATTGGCCCCATCAGCAGTTGCCCAATTTTCTTCTGTCATGTTTAATCTACCAAAACCAGAGTCAGCCATCCTCACCCAGGCCTGACAGACTACTTCATCTTGAGCCGTTCATGGTTCAGCCCACAGACTATGTGTTATTCCCCTATAGAACACTTATTTCTCTTTTAACACACACATCTCATCCTCCTGAGTGCTCAGGTGCCAATACCCTAGAGCCTCTTTACCTTCAGTCCACCTTATGGTCTACTGGTTCTCATCTTTTCCACTACTTTCAGCACACAGATCCTCTTTTTCAGTCTCCCTTTACTTATTCTGACCATATACCTGAACTGGTTTGATACACCCTGTTCGCTCTTTCAAATAGACCACGCTTACTATTACACGTTTCTCTAACCATATAATTTTTTCTCATAATTTTCCTGCTTCACATTATGTATCTTCAGGCATTTTATTTCCAGCTCACAAACTCTTTTCCTTTAGTTTGCATCCAAGGCCTGAGATTCAAATCTGTTCATTACTCTCAAGACTATTACTCCTCCAAACGACTTTATAACCAACAACCAACCCCCAGGAAGAAAGAGTTCACTGCAGCTTTAGTATTTTAGGAACCTGTACTCATAGATCCCTCCCTCCCCCAATAAACAACATTGACAAAACATTGTCACACCATATTGAATTCAAAAGGACTAAACAGCCACCCTCCAAACTCAGTCTTAAACTTCACTCCCCCAGACATATACCCATCTGAGCCTACTTTCCCCTGTCATGTATGAGTACACTTTCTTGTATATATTCTGGGTACCACCCATTTGTATAACATTTCAAATACTTATTCAGCTTTTCAGTAGAATCTATATGTCCAAGATGTAACTTTAACACAGAAGACAGTAGACACCTATGAAGCACAGAATATCTTCCCTCAATTGTCATACATCCACCTCACAAAACTAAACATTATTACCTCACCTCTCAACTTGTGGCCCTTCTTAATGAATGAGGCTGGCTTCCTAGGTGTTGCAGGAGCCCTTCTGTATGGTTAGAATTGTTTCACTCTGATTAAAAAGAATAGTATTTTGTGAGTGGTAAATGATAACAATGATGTTTTCAGAATATTGTATGAAGCTGGTAATTTTAAAGGGAATTGGAATTTGATTTGCTGTTGGGAATTAACAGGTTGCAAGAGCACTTTCACCCAAGGCTTGGAGGGATTTAATGCCAGCTGTTCGCAAGATTGGGGCACAGCTAGTAAAGGAAGGGCTTATTCTTGTGACTCAGAGAGGAACTATTGTGGATCTGTCAACTGCTCGGGGTCCAGTTAGGTTTGGGCTAGCTGAATAAGGTAAGAATGATGTAATGCAAAATGCCACTTTTATCTGATCATCTTTTCCACTTTAAAACCATGGAGAAGAAAGAATGTGTGTAAAAAAAGTTGCCACTGGAATGATTTTATTGCCTTCCAAAAGAAACTGAAATCTGCCACTTTAAATTTCATGATTTTAAGGAGGATGGCAAAAAGTGCCCTAGTGACACAAAGATAAATAAAAAGTGTCAATATGGTAATGCAAATCAGCTGTTCCATTAATATAGCAATATGCATTCTTCCTTGGGAGTATTGAAAGTTTCAGATGATTTAACTAAACAGTTTGAGTAAAAAGGTTCTACTAAATGAAATAGAGCACATTGAAAGTCTTTAAGTTGATGATAACTGCATTGCATTCAAACTCATGTGTCAGGGATTTGGTTACAGTAAGGGAAAATTAAACTGGAGATTTTAAACAACGGAAATTTGATTATGCTTTGTGAATGACTGATATTTTTTCCAGCTGTGCTGACAGGTTGCTCATGATATATGTTGGTAGTTGCCAGTGATATGTATTGGTGGATATAAACATCATCTGGGATTTTGAATTATGGAAGGGTCATATAAAATACCATATGTGCATGAAGCAGTAGCTTCATAACCGGTCATGTGACTTATTGAGTGGTAGTTTCATAACACATCTTATGACATGTGGAACAGTGAAAGGGTTTTCAAAAATTTGAGTTAATTCTTATTACAGCAATACTTATGGATACCCTTGGAGAGGTAGGAGAAAGAATATGACCTATGCATTTTTTTTAGATGCTGTAGAAGGCAACAAAGAAGGGTATGAGCAGGTGGCTGGAAGTTCTTTTATCCTTTTACATCATCTTGTAAAAGTAGGAAGAGGAAGCAGCCAGGTGAAGGTTTTTCATCAGAGGCTTTAGATTTAGCAGGGGTGTCTCATTGTGCATGTTGTAACCACGATGAAAAGAATGGGAGATAGATGTTATGATAAGAAACACCTATTTCTTCAAGCCTTGAACAAAACAGAGTTGAAGGTTAAGGGGTTAGAGTGGTTTAGAAATGTTCAGATGATGAAGTTCAGGGTTAGTGAGAAAACATGAGTGAAAGGAAGGGCAGCTCATACATGTAATGAACTTTAGGACTGGGTTCGAGTGCAAGAAATTGATTTCAAGGTTGATGTGAGTAAAATGAAAGTAGACTGTGAAGGATGGGTATTTTTTGTGCTTATGCTCTGAAGAAGTGAGAGGAATGGAAATGAAGAAAAGAATGCATTTTTAGGAGGAGCCAGATGAGTGCTTGTAGCAGATGTAATGCAAGGGAATGAATCATGATTGTAGGGGATATGAATGTAAGAATGGGTGATGTGGCAGTTGAGTGTTTGATTGGTGGCATGGGACTCCTGATGCAAATGAAAATATGACAAAGCTTGTTGGCTTGTGTGCTGAAAGAGTAATTATAAATGGGAGTACTGTACAAGGGATAGAAAAAGATGAACACACAGGTATTTGTGGACGAATGAGGCAAGAGGTCACTGGACATTGAATTATCATGTATGGTAGTAATGACATGCTGATGGGAATGGTAGGTGAAATGCTTGGTTATATCTTGGTGGTGATTTAGAATTTTTCTTTAAAGGGCAAGGGCAAGTAACTGAGGTTGTAGGTAAGGATGGTTTGGTGTTGGTGTAGAAAAAATTATTTAACCGGTAAGCATTCACTAAAGAGAGTGAAGTGCATATTAGCAGTAGCAGTCACTTCAGCAGTGAAGTGACTGCTAGACTTGATTTTGAAATTATGGTAATGATGTGCTCATCATACTGTGTTCAGCAGGTTTAATTATTATGCTCTCATTTATACAGTATTGATTCATTGATACTTATAATGTAGCAGCAGATATTTCATAGCTTTCAACTCCTTCTTGCAGTGTAATTAGGTAACAGATCTGTACCATCCAGAGATGGCAGACAAACCAGTGAGCATTGGGAGTCGGATAGAATGTGAAAGATCAAGGGGAACTGTGAAATGGATTGGTGAGGTTCCTTCCACACAGGGAACTTGGTATGGTGTAGACTGGGATGATGTTACCCGAGGCAGGCATGATGGATCCCATAAAGGGGTCAAATATTTTGAAACAAGGTAAGATTTTGCTTAATTGTTAATCTATAATTTTTTACTTTTTTTCTCATCTTCAGTATCCTTTACTCATATTCAGAGTTTTGAAGTGAAATGCTTATTTCTGTGTTAATGTAAACACATTACGTTTTAAGTTTTCACACAGAATGATTTTTCAAGTGAGCTCTACAGTATGTCTGTATTTATGCTATATTTATTCACAGAACAGTTTTTATGCACCTGATCTCAAGTCATTTCTATATAGTCTTTCATATGTACTGTTCAGCTTTGCACCATAGTTTGCCCATCTCTGCTGCTGGTGCATTTTTTCCCAACCTAAATAAACTTGGATACCTCACTCATAAGTCAGCTCTGGGACATGCACCTTTTCATACAAACTTCTCCCATGCTGCACTTTTAAATTCTTTTCATTTACTTGGGCTTTAATTGTATCCCCAGTTTTTCTTCCTTGCAATACTCTGTTCTCAACATCAACTATCCAATACCAACCTTACCTGAATTTCACTTTCAATTACCCAAAATCATCTTTTTTCCATCTTCATTCCTCATTTATCTTTCTATTTACAATTATGTTATATATCTTCTCCATTTTTGCAGTGACCACCCCCTTGAGGGGGTTCCTGATGGGAATGGGTTTCAAAGAAATAGACTCCCCTTTTACCAACTATCTTGCCAATTGCATCAAATCATGCTATCATATTCATATCACCCATTACAACCCCTTTCTCTCCTTCTCAAACCCATTTATACAGTCATTCAATTTTCTCCAGAAATACTTCATTTTATCTTTACATCGAACAGTCATCATGTTCCCAGGCACGTACATACATATCCATGCATATATTACAATGCCAGGCTTTCCTTTCACCCACACTATTCTTGATCCATCCCATCCATGCTCTGTAACACCCTTCCATACTCTTGGCAATAACACAATTATACATCCTTTTTCACTTTCCCTTATGATTTTCTTTTATTCCTGTCCATACTATTCCTTGCATGCTCTTCCACAACTTACATTTGTCATTTTCATTTTCATTCCATACACCCTGCCAAAGGATGCAGGTTTCCCCATTTCTCAGCACATCCAAACTATAACTTTTAAAATCTCCACAAGCTCCCATCATTTACTCTCAGCAGTCATCCCATTAACATTCAGAGCCATCACCCTCAATTGTTCATCACTTTTACTCCTTGGTGTAACTGGTGGATTCCAGTGCTGCTTCCTAGCCTATAGTGCCTTGCCCTTGATAGGCACAGGGCAGCTCCAGTGGGGCTCTCAGATTTTTCAAAAAACTAAAATTTCTGTACACTTAAGTATTTGTCTGCTTTAAAGACAAACAGTGTCTCCTAGTTAAATTGTATATCATTTTATGTAGAAACTGTGTTCTAGATAATCATTAGAACAAACATGTGGCAATATTTTGTAGAATATTTGAGAATATCATGCATGGATACTAGGGCTGCTGCAGTGAAAGGGTTAATTCAGCTTGTGACAGACAAATGAATATCAGCAATGTAAGAGGCCTGTCTTATTCAAACTCATTTTCATTTAGCTGTCGTTGACTCTGTTCAATTTTGTCTTTTTTAGGTTTCCCACATCTGGGTCTTTTGTCCGACCAACTAAAGTCAATACTGGAATGACACTTGAGGCGGCAGTTCGTGGGAGGTATCAAGATGACCCGACCATTGAATCACAGGTAAGTATTATTTGTGTTTCAGTAAACTAGCATATGTAGGCAGAAGGTACATGTACACACACATACAAGTTAAAGGAGTGGAAGTAAGGGAAAGACCCAAAGAGGACATATAGTTGGGGAAATTACACAGACCTCAATTTTTGTGGTAACAGATTGGGAAATGGAGTTCAATAGCCAAGAACCAGGGCATTGTGGTGAGAGGTTCTGTGTAAGTTGCAATGATGGAATAAGAATATGGGTACCTCTAACCTCAAATATAGAGGGAATGGTTACAGAGAGGGAAGAAAAGTTTTAGAAGAACAGTTAAAAATGCAATGGAGCTTTGAGATATGCAGTGACAAAAATATAAGGAACATTCTGGTTAACCAGCTGTTGCTAGGTATAAGAGAGCAAGGAAAAAGTAGAGCAGGATAAGAAAGGAGGAACAAAGAAACATCGAAGATAATATTTTAGACAAGGCAGGAAATTATTCAGATCTTCTTCATAAATTCATGTGGAGTGAATTGTCAGCTAAAGGGCAGGTTTTCAAGCCAAGGGATTCAGATGTAAAAACTGTAGAAGGTGATGTAAGGATATATGCAGAACCAGAAAGCAAGTTCAAAAGTGTTTGCTCAGTGTAAAACAACGTATTATGCCTCATCACCCGTGAGTTGTAGGGGAGAGGAGGTTTTAGAAAGTATTGAGTTATCTTGAAAAGACATTGACAGAATACAAAAAGGTCTTGACCCATACAATGCTCATTGTGATGATGAAATTTCATCATGTGTGCTGAGGATGTATGTAGATACATTAGACATACCTGCTGAAATACTGTTCAAGATGTCACTGGAGAGAGGCAAAATGCTAAAGGGCAAAAGTCAAAGCTTTATTTAAGAAAGAAGACCTGGAACTGACACTTAACTGCAGACCAGTCTCACTGATAAGTGTGGTGTGTAAGGTTTTGGGAGAGCTAATCAGATAGCAAATGGATGACTTCCTACTGAGGAAAAAATTGTGAATTAGAGACAACATGGATTTTAGGAAAGGTCATGTGTAACAAACCTCTTAGATTTCTACAAGAGAGTGAGCTTTGTCTTAGTCAGAAGATTAGGTAGCTTGTTCGTTTCTGGATTGCCTGAATTATTTGACAGTGGAAGGCTAATTAAGAAATTGAATTACAAGGCTTGAATAAAGAGGAAACACCTTTGATGGATAGATCATTTAAGTGGAAGGGAACAAAGAACGTGTCAGAGGAGCCTTCTCAAGATAGATTGAGGTGACCAGCAGAGGGCACAGGTTTCTTTTGTAGGATCATTACTCTTTTTGATCTATATAAATGACTTAACTGAAGGTATGGACTTATACCTGAATATGTTTGTAGATGATGTGAAGGTCAAAAGGGAAGTGAAAAGAGCAGAGGATTGCATCGTCTGACAAGGAAATCTTGACAGACTCCAAAATTGGTCTGATACAGGGTTGATGTTGTTCAGTCCAGTAGATATAAAGTAATTAGGATGTGTCACAGTGAAAAAGGACCTCAGTATGATTTATCATTTAGCAGAAGTGAAGATTGTGGTAGGATATGAGGAAGGGATTAGTGAGAATATCATTAGACAGTTAGGTTTTGGAGAGAAGTAAGATGTTAGGAGAGGCACTAGACTGATGATGTTGAGCAGAAGAGAGCTTATTTGAAAGATCAAGAATGTTGGTAAAGTAAATGGAAAAAGAGGTAGGTCTATTAGAGAGGGATAGGCTTTAGGGGTGGCCATTACTTTTACTGCCTGAACCCTCCCTCTCATTGACAGTAGACTCAGGTAGGAATTGGTAGTTATAAACAATTCTTGGAACTCTTTTTTCTCATGCAAAGAAACTTATAGTGAAAGATCTCTTTTCAGGAGGGATTTCCCTACCTGTTCCTCTAACCACTGTGGTTGCATTGTACAGTATGAAAGCATGTAAATGATATGTGTCTGCTTTTTTCCCAAAACCAACAATGCTTCATGTATTTCTCTATGCTTACATTGCCACTCTGGCCGATAGATAAAGCAAATGCACTTCTGTCTTAGCTATGACAATGAGGAATTCAGCTGTTGGTGTTTTATTTTGTCGCAGAAGAGTTATTCTATGTGTCCATGTACACATGTACCATCCTTATTATCCCACTTTTTGTGTATGTATTCCTTACACTATGCTGTACTGAACCTGTATATTTGCATGTCTTCATAGCTGTCTGATGCAAATGGACTTCTGTCTTAACTTTGACAATTAGGAATTCAGCTGTTGGTGTTTTACTTTGTCGCTGAAAAGTTATTCTTTATGTCCATGTACACATGTACCATCCTTATTATCCCACTTTTTGTGTATGTATTCCTTACACTATGCGGTACTGAACCTGTATATTTACACGTCTGCATAGCTGTCTGATGCATAAATATAGATGATACATGTTATCCAATATGTCAGAGGTGTACTGTTACTTTTAGTTTTGATGATTTTTGAGCCTTGCTGCCTCTGGAAACACTGCTGGAGTTGCCCTCTACCAATGGCCTCTCAAAAGTGTGGCACAAAGGACTATGAAGTGGCACTGGAGTCTAACAGTTATGCCAAGGGTTAAGAGGAATGAGTGATTGAGGGGAATCGCTGAATCAAAAGGAGGAAGTGAAAGGTAGATAGAAAGAGTATTTTGAAGAACTGATGAATGTGGGAGAGGGGGAGGCAACAGTTGTTACATACATGGGTATGGAGGAGGAAAGGAAGAGGATACAAGTGCAGAGGTCTATTGTAAAGAGGGAGGTAAGAAAGGCAATAATGAGGCTGAAGATAGGAAAGGCACCTGGGATGGATGGGATTATGGCTGAAGTGTTGAAGTATGGAGGAGAAAGTGTGGTAGAGTGCATGCATCTTATACGTAATTTAGTATGGAAAGAGAAGGTTGTCCCTGAGGATTGGATGAAAGCTATTATTGTTCCTTAAATCAAAGGAAAGGATCCAAAGGATGTATGTAGCAAATTATAATTATATGGAAATAAATCTGTTGAATATACCAGGAAAAGTGTATGCAAGAATATTAATTGACAGAGTGACGGAAGTGACTGAATGCAGAATAAGTGAAGAGCACGGGGGTATCAGGAAAGGTAGGGGATGTGTGCATCACATATTATAGTAAAGATAACCGTGGAAAAGTATTTAGCAAAAGGTAAGAAGTTGTATGCAGCTTTTATGGATCTGGAGAAAGTGTATGACAGAGTCACGTGGAATGCTTTGTGGGATATATGGTATGGGTGAGAACTGTTGATTGGTGTAAAAGCCTTCTTTAGAGGAGCAAATGCATATGTAAGAGTGGATGGAGAGCTGAGGCAGGGCTGTGTGATGTCTCCATGGCTTATTGATATATATGTGGATGGAGTGATAAGACAGATGAAAGCAGAACTTGGGAAAAGGGGTGCAGACTTGGAGTGTGGTGGTGAGATATGGTGGCTAGTAGCAAGCCAGTTTGTGGATGATACTGTGTTGTTTTCAGAGAGACAAGAGGCGTTTCAGAAGGCTGTAAGAGTGTTTTATGATGTGTGTAAGCAGAGGAGATTGAAGGTAAATGCAAGTAAAAGTAAAGTAATGGTGTTTGAGAGGAAACAGAATGAAAGTATAGATTTTTTGTAAAACCTTATAGAGTCCAAGAAGAAAGTGTAATGAATTGTGCTTTGGATATGAGGGGAAGAAGAATTGAAGAGGTTAGAGAATTTAAGTATCTTGAGGCTGTCTTGGGTAAGTGTGGTGATATGGAAGGAGAGATAAGGGAGACAGCAGTACAGAGTAGAAGAGTCATTGGGTCCCTTAATAGAATGATGAAGGATAGAGGCGTAAGTTTGGAAGTGAGGAGAGGATTAAGGGACAGCATAGTCCTCCCACTCCTGACCTATGCAGTCAAAATATGAACGTGGAATGAGGCACAGAGGTCAGGAATGCAGACTTTGTTAATGAGCTGTTTGAGAAGAGCATGTGGTATGACTAGATGGAATGAAGAAATGAAAGGGTATATGAGATATGTGGTATGGCAAGGAATACAAAGGGAATGAATTGTTGAGTGGTAGAATAGGTGAAACATAATACTTTGAGGTGGTTTAGGCATGTGGAAGGAATGCAAGACTGGGAGTTTACAAGGAGAGTGTATGATAGTACGATTAAAGGGGCTGGTGCAAGTGGAAAACCACCTGTGACATGGGCAAATAAGGTGGAGGAATACTGGAGGGAGAAAAACAGAGGAAGAATGCATGGAATGGTGTATGTGAGGGAGGCATGTCAGGACAGGGATAAGTGGAGGCTCTTTTTCTGTGGTCACCCCTTGATGGGAGTTTCTGGAACAGGCATCAGAGATATAGATAGATAGATGTCAGAAGTTATTTTTTAAGAGTGCTATATGATTGAAAAGTATGTTGGTGACTGCTATTTTGTCTCATGTTTTTACTGTTGTTATCTTCCATTTCCCCTTTAACATGAGAATTTTAATGGTGATACATAAGATGAAAGTGAAAAGAATGCAGTTTGAAAATAGATGTATAGAATGGGAGTAGAGTTATTGTAGCATGGAAGCATGAAAATATATAATGTTCTTTTAGGTAACCGAGCAGCTGCAGAGAACAATCAAGGCAAGATTTGTAGAAGTCGTGGGGATGGATAAGGTTGGACAGAAACAAAGGTAAGTTCTTTGTCCTAAGACAAGTTGGTAGAGTCATTAAAGCCATTTTGATAAGTGCACCTTAAGATGCACTCTTTATGCCCACCTGTAATTAACATGCTGTTTGTTTGTGTTCATTTAGCCATTTTTGAAATTCATATTAAATTAAAGGTAATGCTTTAGGTGTGGTGACAAGACCAGGCAAGCATATTCTAATTTTGGCCTTATGTAGGATTTGTACAACTTGCTGATTATTTCCTTTTCGATATATTTGAGTGCTATTCTAATATTTGCCAGTAGATGGTTTATGTCCTCTACTATTCTCCTTATGTGTGCCTCTAGTAATGGATTAGGGATGATGTCAACTTCCAAGTCCCTCTCATCCAGAGATTTGTACTGCTTATATCCTGCTAGAGGATATTCATATTAAGGCTTTTTTTTTTTTATTACTCAGTGCCATCCTTCTTACTTACATTTACTTGGATGGAATTTCATGAACCATGTCTTTAACCATCTGTAGAGTCTGCCTATGTCCTCTTGTAAGTCAATGCACTCCCCATCACTTTTCATTTCCTTCTTGACCTTTACTTGATCTGCAAACATATTCAAGTATAAGTCCATACATTCAGGCAATTCTTTCACATAGATTAAGAAAAGTAATTGTCTCAGAATAGAATCATGTGGCACCCAGTTGGTGACCTCCACCCATTTCGAAAAGGCTCTCCTAACATGCATCATTTTCCAAGAAGATAATCTTCTGTCCATTGTGTCAATCTCTTCTTTTTCCTGCCCGGTGATCCAGATTTTAAATCATCCTCTCATGAGATATAGGTTCCGATACTTTGTTGAAGTCCAGGTGCCAACAGTATACACAGCTTTCTCTTTTTTCCAGTAATTGCTTATGGGGAGGTAGTTTTATGCATGTGGAGCCCATCTCTTGGTCATTCTTTACTGTGATCCAGCTTTTTGACTCTCTGTATGTTGTCAATGACCATATCTTTATTTTCTTTATTCCATTTATCCACCACTCTTTAGAAAGGGTGCATTAGCTCACATTAATTCTCTAACTGTTCTTGCATTACATATGACTACATTGCTTATGCAAGAAACAGCAAAGTTATGAGGAAAGAAATCTATTCCTATCATACTATAAAAGTACTTTTTCAGTTTTTTTTTTTTTCAAGCATGTTCCCTGCATAATTTCATGTAATGTCCTTCAGTTGTTCTATTGCAACATCTGTCGAAGAACTGCTCTGTGCCTGTGTCATTGGTCTGATGAAAAATTTTGAGGTTGTGATCAGGACACTCCCCTCACTCTTCTCTCTCCCATTCAAGGCTCTAGCCTTTACTATTAACTCATGTCTTTTAGTTCTGGTACCATCTTTGTTGTTCTCCTCTGGACTGTCTTTATTATTTCTTTGGACGTTTTAAGGATGTGAAAAGCTTTTTGAATATTTTCTCATCCTTGTATCTAACTGCATTTCTAGTATGTAGTGGCAGACAATTTATCTCCTAAACAGTTCTCCTAAGATGTGATTTTAGTGGCAGGTTAGGGACAATGTGTACACCCAAGGCTCTTCCACTCACAGATTCCTGCAGTGTATTTCCTGCTTGGTGATATTCATAATTGAGGATTTCTTTCACCATGACCCATTCTCATTACATTCGCTTGCATTGTGTGTGTAATTACATATTTGTTTTGTATAAGGAGCGAGATTGACATTCGTCTAGGTTCCCATCTCTTGAACATCCTATATTGATGTACAACTTTTATATTTTTATATACTGTCCACATTTATGGTATCCATTGCATTTGCGATTGCCTATTTATACTGTATGGGGAGGGACTTTTACACTTATGAGGTGCTATCACTTGAATAGTCTTCACTATTGTACAGCCTCTTAAACTTTTGTATGCTGTCCACTTTAACCTCATCTTCTTTAAGTTTATTTCATTCATTCACCTCTGTTGTACTTTTAAAGTACTTTTCTACATCTTTTTGAATGTCTCTTGCTTGATTCCAAATTATATCCTATGGTTGTTCTCTGTGCATCTTTTGAAAAATTGTTCTCTGTCTACATCATTATTCTTTTTTTGAAAAACTCTTCTAGAGTAGGCAAGTTTGACCCTTAAACTGTGACATGCTCTCAAGTAGGACTGCTTGACAAGCTGTGATGTGCCTTTTGGAAGCCATTCATTGTTTTGAATTGTATGCGTATGAGGATTGATGATTCTCACCCTTATTTGAATTCGCAAATGATATATTTTCCATCTGATATCCATTGATGTAACTAGGAACCAAGCAACACTGCTGGAAAAACTATTGTGCATCACAGTCACCCATTTATCCAGAATGAGAGCGTAATTGTGTCATCAGGGCTGCTAGCCAGGTTTATGTCAGGACCCTTTTAGTTATTTTATGATGAAGGAAATAATTGTTGTTCTTGTCAATGTTTATATATTTCATGAAAATTTAATTTTTTCATTCATTCATGTGAATATGTTTTACATGTGTAAATGATATATAAGTGCTTATATATTGAGAGTAGAATATAAAGATAAGTATGATAACTGTAAATAAAGTATTTAAATGATGTGGATGTGTAAAATCATGGATGGGAAAATGCAAAGTGTGTGATATTTTTAGGTGTATGCAGAATGAAATCACACCTTAAAAGTATCCATAATCACCCCGTACTTAAATAGGGAGCAGCCTTGTCACTAACTGGAGCCCATCCTTGTCAAGTCAGGAAAAACACACACACACAAACACATGCACTTTTATAAGAAGCAGTCTTATCACCAGCTGGGGACCTGACCTTGTCAACTCAGCAGCCTCACCACACACACACACACACACACACACACACACACACACACATATTAGTACAGAGAAAGTATTACTACATTTGGAGGATTCTTGTCAGTGACATATGATGTTTTCTATAAGGGATCTTTTTTTCCACATATAATAAACATCATTTCATGCCTTGGCTATTGGTTAAGGGTGAAGGCTTGTAGCTTTTCCCTTCTCTCAACTTGTGTGATTCTCGTACCATCTTTGTTGCCCAACTCTGGACCTTCTTTATTAGCTCTTTGTGTTTCTTTGGGTGTGGTGACCAAAATTGAGCACTATTCTAATTTTGGCCATGCATAGGATTTGAACTGTTTACTAGATATTTTTTTCCAAATAAGTGAAAACTATTATAGAAAAATACTATAGTATTTGCCAACAGATGGTATGTCTCCTTTACTGTTTTCCTAATTTTGGGCTGTAATGACAGGTTAGGGTTATTGTTGAATCCCAAGCCTTCTACACACACAATCCTGAAGCTTATTTGCTGCGAGATAATATTCATGGTGAGGCTTTTTTTACTCTGTTCCATTCTCATTACAATACATTTGCTTAGGTCAAATATCAAATGCTCTTTTTTAGTCCAGATACAAATAATCCACTCAGCTAGTGTGTGTTTGATAATTTAATTGTCATTACCTATATGTACTATATGGGGAGGGAGATTATTCTCATGGGGCCCCATCTCATGAACATATCTTTATGATCTCTGTATTAACCTCATTTTCAGTCATTTTATTCCATTCACCAGCCGTCTTCCACTCTTATACTATAAGAGTACTTTCTCACATTGATTTTAACAAGTTTCTTGCTTAATTTCATGTTATATGTTTGGTTGTTCTGTCCATACATTTCCTGAAGAACTGTTTACTGCCTGCATCATTGATCTGATTTAAACTTATAAAGGTCATGATCATGTTATCCTGCACTCTTCTCTCTTTAAGTTGGGCAGGTTTAAGGCCTTTAGCCTTTCCCAGTTACTCTTTTCTTATAATTTTGGTACCATTTGTGTGTGTGTGTGTGTGTGTGTGTGTGTGTGTGTGTGTGTGTGTGTGTGTGTGTGTATGTGTGTGTGTGTGTGTGTGTGTATGTGTGTGTGTGTGTGTGTGTGTGTGTGTGTGTGTGTGTGTGTGTGTTTGTGTGTTATTAACAATATTTTTTACCAAAATGTACTGTACAAAGATGTAATTTTACACTTGTGGGGGCCCCATCTCTTGAACATTTTCATCAACTGTACAACTTTTAAGATTTATGCTCACTGACTACATTAACCATGTCGTCAGTCATCATATTCCATTCATATACCACTCTTATACTGTAAAAGTACTTCTTTACATCTTTTTGAGCAAGTTTCTTGACTAATGTCATGTCCTCTGTTTGTTCTATCCCTACATCTCTCAAAGAACTGCTCACTCTGTATGCCATTGATCTGTTTTTGAACTTAAGTGTTGTAACCAGGTCACCCATTGCCATTATCTCTTCCAAGGTGGGCAGATTTAAAAACTCCAGTCTTTCCTTGTAACGTTGGTCTCTTAATTTTGGTGCCATCTCTGTTGTCCTCCTTTGTACCTTCTCTGCTTGTTCTTTGTGGAATATTGATTACTGATTTGTGTGTATCATTTGTTTGATGTTTTGTTTTACTGATTCATGATATTTATTTGTAGCAGGTTAGAAGAATTGGAGACTGTAGTACTATGTGGTTGGATGGTTTGGGGAACAGACCAGAGTGACTTGGCCGCACTTTTACCCAGACTTCAGGATCTTGATATTTCCAATTCACTTCTGTCATCATGGGATAGTGTTGCACAGATTACATGTCAACTACCCTGTCTTCGATTCTTAAACATAAGGTAAGTATTTGTAAGGTTTCATTTGTGGTGATACTATTGGTTTGAGATGCCTTTGATAATGATACTATTTCGTATGAAATTGAAGGAAAGAGAGGTAAAGTGCAATTCACTTCATACATGTTATCCATTATACCATTTCATGTATTTCCGTTCAGTGTCCTTCAGTCATTTGTAGTTACCATTGATATCTGTGCTTTCTTATTTTTTCCCCCAAAATCCATAACCGTATCTCTTTTCTACAACTGTTTTTCTGCATCTGTTTTAACTCATCCCATTAAAGTGCACCTGTTTTTATCACTCTGCTTTCTGGTTGGTAGTCTGCTGGCAATATCTTCTACATTGCGTATCCTTATGTTTGTGGTACAAGTTCATAGCCCAAATAAGGGAGCACTGCGTTGAATAGAGAAAATTTAATGCTTAAAACTCCGGAGTCTGCATTTAGTTAAAGCATTAATATTTACATATGTTGGATTGCATATATATAGTGCCATTGCATAAAGGTGAGTGTTTAAACTATAGAGGTGTAAGTTTGTTTAGTGTACCTGATAAGTTGAATTGGAGAGTAATGACTGAGAGGGTGAAGGCATGTATAGAGCATCAGATTGGGGAGAAGCAGTGTGGTTTTAGAAGTGGTAGAGGATGTATGGATCAAGTGTTTGCTGTAAAAAATGTGTATGAGAAGGGCTAGTAGATAGATAGATTTGTATGTGGCATTTATGGATCTGGAGAAAGCATATGGCAGAGGTTATATAAATGCCTTGTAGAGGGTCTCAAGAATATATGGTGTAGGAGGAAAGCTGCTAGAAGCGGTGAGAAGTTTTTAACAAGGTTGTAAGGTATGTGTATGTGTTGGAAGTAGTTCCAAATGAAGGTTGAGTTGCAGCATGGGTGTGTAATGTCACCATGGTTGTTCATCTTGTTTATGAATGAGGGTTTGAGGGAGGTAAATGTATGAGTCATGAGTCAATGTATGCCATTGGTGGGGGATGAGAGGGTCTTGGAAGCGAGTCTGTTGTTGTTTGCTGATGATACAGTGCTGATGGCAGATTCAAGTGACAAACTGCAAAAGTTGGTGACGGAGTTTGGAAGAGTGTGTGCAAGGAGAAAATTGAGGATAAATGAGAATAAAAGCAAGGTTGATAGGTTTAGCAGTGTTGAGGGACAGGTTAGTTGGGTAGTGAGTGTGAATGAAGAAAACTCGGAGGAAGGAAGTGTTTTTAGGTATATGGTATTGGACATGGCAGCACATGGAACCATGGAAGCAGAAGTCAGTCATGGGGTTGGGTTGGGGGCAAAGGTGTTGGAAGTGCTGAAGAATGTGTGGTGAGAGAGATTGTTTTGTGGGAGGGAAAAATGGGTATGTTTGAAGATGTGATAGTTTCAACAACTATATGGATGCAAAGCTTGGGCTATATATGTCCGTGAGGAGGACAGTGGATTCATTGGAAATGAAATATGGTTCGATCAAGTAAGTAATGAGATGGTAAGAGAGAGGTGTGGTTGATAAAAAGGGTGTGGATGTGTTGGAAATGTTTCGGGACAATATGTAGTTGGTGTGAGGTGCTTTGATCGAGTGAGTAATGAAAGGGTAAGGGGGATGTGTGGTAATAAAAATAGTGTGGCTGGGAGAGTAGAAAAGAGTGTGTTGAAATGGTTTGGACATTTGGAGAGAATGAGTAAGGAAAGGTTGACAGAGAAGATATATGTGTCAGAGGTGGAGGGAACAAGGAGAAGCGGGAGACCAAATTGGAGGTGGAAGGATGGAGAGAAAAAGATTTTGAGCGATCAGGGCCTGAACATACAGGAGGCTGAAAGATGTGCACAGAATAGAGTGAATTGGAATGATGTGGTATACTGGGGTCAAGGTATTGTTAGTGGACTGAACCAGGGCATGTGAAATGTCCTTGTAAACCCTGGCAAGGTCTGTGGGCTGGGATGTGGATAGGGAGATGTGGTTTTGCTGCATTACTCAAGACAGCTAGAGAATGAGTATGAGTGGATGTTGCCTTTTTTTTTGTCTGTTTCCTGGCACTACCTTGCTGATGTAGCGAGTGGCAGTGCTGTTTCCTGTGGGGTGGAGTGACACCAGAAATGGATGAAGGTGAGCAAGTATGAATCTGTACATATGTATATTTGTATATGTTAGTAAATGAGAAGAGAGAAGTGTTTAGATGATTTTTGCAGGGAAATAGTGCAAATGACTCAGAGATGTATAAAAGAAAGCGGCAGGAGGTCAAGAGAAAGGTGCAAGAGGTGAAAAAGAGGGCAAATGAGAGTTGGGGTGAGAGACTATCATTAAATTTTAGGGAGAATAAAAAGATGTCGACGTGCTCTACTGGGGTCGACATGCTGTCAGTGGATTGAACCAGGGCATGTGAAGCATCTGGGGTAAACCATGGAAAGTTTTGTGGGGCCTGGATGTGGAAAAGGAGCTGTGGTTTTGGTGCATTACACATGACAGCTAGAGACTGAGTGTGAACGAATGTGGCCTTTGTTGTCTTTTCTTAGTGCCACCTGGCACGTGCGCAGGGGGAGGGGGATGCCATTTCATGTGTGGCAGGATGGTGATGGGAATGGATGAAGGCAGCAAATATGAATATGTACATGTGTATATATGTATATGTGTGTATGTATATGTATGTATACGTTGAAATGTATTGGTATGTATACGTTGAAATGTATTGGTATGTATATGTGCATGTGTGGGCGTGTATGTATATACATGTGTATGTGGGTGGGTTGGGCCATTCTTTCATCTGTTTCCTTATGCTACCTCACTAAAGCGGGAGACAGCAACAAAGTATAATGATATATAGTAAAAAAAGTTGTTTTTGAAAGAGGTAAATAAAGTGTGTAAAACAGAACAAATGGGAACATCGGTGAAGGGGGCTCATGGTCAGGTAATAACAAATAGTGGTGAAGTGAGGAGTTGGAGTGAGTATTTTGAAGGTTTGTCAATGTGTTTGATGATAGAGAGGCAGATATAAGGTGCTTTGGTCGAGGGGGTGTGCGAAGTGCGAGGTAGTGAAAGATTTGTGGAAGATGAAAGCTGGCAAGGTGGTGGGTTTGGATGGTATTGCAGTGGAATTTATTAAAAATGGTGTGACTTTGTTGTTGATTGGTTAGTAAGGATATTTAATATATGTATGGTTGATGGTGAAGTACCTGAGGATTGGCAAAATGCGTGCATAGTGCCATTGTACAAAGGCAAAGGGGATAAAGGTGAGTGTTCAAATTACAGAGGTATAAGTTTATTGGGTGTTCCTGGGAAATTATATGGGAGGGCATTGATTGAGAGGGTCAAGGCATATACAGAGCATCAGATTGGGGAAGAGCAGTGTGGTTTCAGAAGTGGTAGAGGATGTGTGGATCAGGTGTTTGCTTTGAAAAATGTATGTGATAGATACTTAGAAAAACAAATGGATTTGTATGGAGCATTTATGGATCTGGAGAAGGCATATGATAGGGTTGATAGAGATGCTCTGTGGAAGGTATTAAGAGTATATGGTGTGGGAGGTAAGTTACTGGAAGCAGTGAAAAGTTTTTATCGAGGATGTAAGACGTGTACGAGTAGGTAGAGAGGAAAGTGATTGGTTCCCAGTGAATGTCAGTTTGTGTCAGGGTTGTGTGATGTCTCCATGGTTGTTTAATTTGTTTATGGATGGGAGGTGAATGCAAGAGTTTTGGAGAGAGGGGCAAGTATGCAGTCATTTGTGGATGAAAGTGCTTGGGAAGTGAGTCAGTTGTTGTTCGCTGATGGTACAGTGCTGGTGGCTGATTCCGGTGAGAAACTGCAGAAGCTCATGACTGAGTTTGGTAAAGTGTGTGAAAGAAGAAAGTTGAGAGTAAATGTGAATACGAACAAAGTTATGAGGTTCAGTAGGGTTGAGGGACAAGTTACTTGGAAGGCAAATTTGAATGGAGAACTGGAGGAAGTAAAGTGTTTTAGATATGTGGGAGTGGATTTAGCAGCGGATGGAACCATGGAAGCGGAAGTGAGTCACAGGGTAGGGAAGGGGGTGAGGTTCTGGGAGCGTTGAAGAATGGTGGAAGGCGACAGCATTGTCTTGGAGAGCAAAAATTGGTATCTTAGAGGGAATAGAGATTCCAACAATGTTATATGGTTGTGAGGCATGGGCTATAGATAGGGTTGTGCGGAGGAGGGTGGATGTGTTGGAAATGAAATGTTTGAGAACAATATTTGATGTGAGATGGTTTGATCAGTTAAGTAATGAAAGGGTAAGAGAGATGTGTGGTAATAAAAAGAGTATGTTTGAGAGAGCTGAAGAGCATGTATTGAAATGGTTTGGTCACATGGAGAGAATGAGTGAGGAAAGATTGACAAAGAGGATATATGTGTCATAGGTGAAGGCAGCGAGAAGTGGGAGACCAAATTGGAGGTGGAAGGTTGGAGTGAAAAAGATTTTGAGCAATCGAGGCCTGAACATACAGGAGGGTGAAAGGCATGCAAGGAATAGAGTGAATTGTAATGATATGGTATACTGGGGTCGATGTGCTGTGAAGGATTGAACCAGGGCATGTGAAACATCTGGGGTAAACTATGGAAAGTTTTGTGGGGCCTGGATGTGGAAAGAGAGGAAAGTGATTGGTTTTCAGTGAATGTCGGTTTGTGGCAGGGGTGCGTGATGGCTCCTAGGCTGTTTGATTTGTTTATGGATGGGGTTGTTAGGGAGGTGAATGCAAGAGTTTTGGAGAGAGGGGCAAGTATGTAGTCTGTTGTGGATGAGAGGGCTTGGGAAGTGAGTCAGTTGTTGTTCGCTGATGATACAGTGCTGGTGGCTAATTTGGGTGAGAAACTGCAGAAGTTGGTGACTGAATTTGGTAAAGTGCGTGAAAGAAGAAAGTTGAGAGTAAATGTAAATAAGAGCAAGGTTGTTAGGTTCAGTAAGGTTGAGGGACAAGTTGATTGGAAGGTAAGTTTGAATGGAGAAAAACTAGAGGGAGTGAAGTGTTTTAGATATCTGGGAGTGGTTTTGGCAGCAGATGGAACCATGGAATTGAGTCACAAGGTGGGGAGGGGGCGAAGGTTCTAGGAGCATTGAAGAATGTGTGGAAGGCGAGAACATTATCTCAGAGAGCAAGAATGGGTATGATTGAAGGAATAGTGGTTCCAACAATGTTATATGGTTACGAGGCATGGGCTATAGTTAAGGTTGTGTGGAGGAGGGTATATGTGTTGGAAATGAGGTGTTTTGAGGACAATATGTGGTGTGAGGTGGTTTGATCAGTTAAGTAATGAAATGGTAAGAGAGATGCGTGGTAATAAAAAGAGTATGTTTGAGAGACTTGAAGAGGGTTTATTGAAATAGTTTGGTCACATGGAGACAATGAGTGAGGAAAGGTTGACAAAGAGGATATATGTGTTAAAGGTGAAGGTAATAAGGAGAAGTGGGAGACCAAATTACAGATGGAAGGATGGAGTGAAAAAGATTTTGAGCGATCGGGGCCTGAACATATAGGAGGGTGATAGGCGTGCAAGGAATAGAGTGAATTGTAACGGTATGGTATACTGGGGTCGATGTGCTGTGAATGGATTGAACCAGGGCATGTGAAGCGTCTGGGGTAAACCATGGAAAGATTTGTGGGACCTGGATGTGGAAAGAGAGGAAAGTGATTGGTTCTCAGTGAATGTCGGTTTGCGGCAGGGGTGCATGATGTCTCCATGGCTGTTTAATTTGTTTATGGATGGGGTTGTTAGGGAGGTGAATGTAAGAGTTTTGGAGAGAGGGGCAAGTATGCAGTTTGTTGTGGATGAGAGGGCTTGGGAAGTGAGTTAGTTGTTGTTCGCTGGTGATACAGTGCTGGTGGCTAATTCGGGTGAGTAACTGCAGAAGCTGGTGACTGAGTTTGGTAAAGTTTGTGAAAGAAGAAAGTGACATGACAGCTAGAGACTGAGCGTGAACGAATGTGGCCTTTGTTGTCTTTTCCTAGCACTACCTCTTGCGTGCTTGGGGGAGGGGGGTGCCATTTTCATGTGTGGTGGGGTGGCGTTGGGAATGGATGAAGGCAGCAAGTATGGATATGTACATGTGTATATATGTAAATGTCTCTGTATGTATATGTATGTTTTATTTTATTTATTATACTTTGTCGCTGTCTCCCGCGTTTGCGAGGTAGCGCAAGGAAACAGACGAAAGAAATGGCCCAACCCCCCCCCCATACACATGTATATACATACGTCCACACACGCAAATATACATACCTACACAGCTTTCCATGGTTTACCCCAGACGCTTCTCATGCCCTGCTTCAATCCACTGACAGCACGTCAACCCCGGTATACCACATCACTCCAATTCACTCTATTCCTTGCCCTCCTTTCACCCTCCTGCATGTTCAGGCCCCAATCACACAAAATCTTTTTCACTCCATCTTTCCACCTCCAATTTGGTCTCCCTCTTCTCCTTGTTCCCTTCACCTCCGACACATATATCCTCTTGGTCAATCTTTCCTCACTCATCCTCTCCATGTGCCCAAACCACTTCAAAACACCCTCTTCTGCTCTCTCAACCACGCTCTTTTTATTTCCACACATCTCTCTTACCCTTACGTTACTCACTCGATCAAACCACCTCACACCACACATTGTCCTCAAACATCTCATTTCCAGCACATCCATCCTCCTGCGCACAACTCTATCCATAGCCCACGCCTCGCAACCATACAACATTGTTGGAACCACTATTCCTTCAAACATACCCATTTTTGCTTTCCGAGATAATGTTCTCGACTTCCACACATTCTTCAAGGCCCCCAGGATTTTCGCCCCCTCCCCCACCCTATGATCCACTTCCGCTTCCATGGTTCCATCCGCTGCCAGATCCACTCCCAGATATCTAAAACACTTCACTTCCTCCAGTTTTTCTCCATTCAAACTCACCTCCCAATTGACTTGACCCTCAACCCTACTGTACCTAATAACCTTGCTCTTATTCACATTTACTCTTAACTTTCTTCTTCCACACACTTTTCCAAACTCAGTCACCAGCTTCTGCAGTTTCTCACATGAATCAGCCACCAGCGCTGTATCATCAGTGAACAACAACTGACTCACTTCCCAAGCTCTCTCATCCCCAACAGACTTCATACTTGCCCCTCTTTCCAAAACTCTTGCATTTACCTCCCTAACAACCCCATCCATAAACAAATTAAACAACCATGGAGACATCACACACCCCTGCCGCAAACCTACATTCACTGAGAACCAATCACTTTCCTCTCTTCCTACACGTACACATGCCTTACATCCTCGATAAAAACTTTCCACTGCTTCTAACAACTTTCCTCCCACACCATATATTCTTAATACCTTTCACAGAGCATCTCTATCAACTCTATCATATGCCTTCTCCAGATCCATAAATGCTACATACAAATCCATTTGCTTTTCTAAGTATTTCTCACATACATTCTTCAAAGCAAACACCTGATCCACACATCCTCTACCACTTCTGAAACCACACTGCTCTTCCCCAATCTGATGCTCTGTACATGCCTTCACCCTCTCAATCAATACCCTCCCATATAATTTACCAGGAATACTCAACAAACTTATACCTCTGTAATTTGAGCACTCACTCTTATCCCCTTTGCCTTTGTACAATGGCACTATGCACGCATTCCGCCAATCCTCAGGCACCTCACCATGAGTCATACATACATTAAATAACCTTACCAACCAGTCAACAATACAGTCACCCCCTTTTTTAATAAATTCCACTGCAATACCATCCAAACCTGCTGCCTTGCCAGCTTTCATCTTCCGCAAAGCTTTCACTACCTCTTCTCTGTTTACCAAATCATTTTCCCTAACCCTCTCACTTTGCACACCACCTCAACCAAAACACCCTATATCTGCCACTCTATCATCAAACACATTCAACAAACCTTCAAAATACTCACTCCATCTCCTTCTCACATCACCACTACTTGTTATCACCCCACTTGCGCCCTTCACCGAAGTTCCCATTTGCTCCCTTGTCTTACGCACTTTATTTACCTCCTTCCAGAACATCTTTTTATTCTCCCTAAAATTTAATGATACTCTCTCACCCCAACTCTCATTTGCCCTTTTTTTCACCTCTTGTACCTTTCTCTTGACCTCCTGTCTCTTTCTTTTATACATCTCCCACTCAATTGCATTTTTCCCTGCAAAAATTGTCCAAATGCCTCTCTCTTCTCTTTCACTAATACTCTTACTTCTTCATCCCACCACTCACTACCCTTTCTAATCAACCCACCTCCCACTCTTCTCATGCCACAAGCATCTTTTGCGCAATCCATCACTGATTCCCTAAATACATCCCATTCCTCCCCCACTCCCCTTACTTCCTTGTTCTCACCTTTTTCCATTCTGTACTCAGTCTCTCCTGGTACTTCCTCACACAGGTCTCCTTCTCAAGCTCACTTACTCTCACCACCCTCTTCACCCCAACATTCACTCTTCTTTTCTGAAAACCCATACAAATCTTCACCTTAGCCTTCACAAGATAATGATCAGACATCCCTCCAGTTGCACCTCTCAGCACATTAACATCCAAAAGTCTCTCTTTCGCACGCCTGTCAATTAACATGTAATCCAGTATATGTATGTATTATTCTTATTAGTATTACACTTAGTTGCTGTCTCCCACGTTAGTGAGGTAGGGCAAGGAAACAGATGAAAAAATGGCCCAACCCACCCCCATACACATGTATATACATAAACGCCCACATACGTACATATACATACCTATACATTTCAGTGTATACATACATATACATACAGACATATACACCTATACACATGTACATATTCATACTTCCTGCCTTCATCCATTCCTTCCGTATGTATACGTTGAAATGTATGGGTATGTATATGTGCGTGTGTGGGCATTTATGTATATACATGTGTATGGGGGTGGGTTAGTCCATTCTTTTGTCTGTTTCCTTGCACAACCTCGCTAGTGTGGGAGACAGTAACTAAGTATGATAGATAAATAGATAAATAGTAAGTAATGTAGAAATGGTAATATTTAAAAATGTTTTACCTATTTATAAATATTTTACATAGAAGAAATATTCATGCATGTAAGTGAATAAACACTTCTAAATGCCTCAATCTTCTGCTGCTTGGTGATGTCATTAATAGTTAGCATGTTGATATTGAAGTCCTTTATAAGTGCTCCCTTGGACTTGCCCTTAGCCAGCCTCTTGCGCAACTCCATTTTCTTTTCAAGGCCTAGAACGTTCCTCTTACGCTTTTTGTATGATGTAGATGGGTTCAAGGATGTCAGGCAATTGCTGATGACACTTGAAAGGGGCCATTATCCATAATAGTAACCCATGGTACACAAAATACACAAATGTGCAAGACCAGCACACAGTACTACACCAGAAAACTGCATAGGAGACAGTAGGTAACTACTAGCAGCACAAAACACTGGTTGATGAGTATACTAATCACTGCAGCATGGTATTAGTGCTATTTGAAATATTATTACATGTCTTTTTATTATATTTTCATTTATTTGTTTGTTTTTTAAATTGATGGGTTCCAACCAAAATTGAAAAACATTTGTTAAAAACATTTTGTTGTCTCAGGTTATGGATGACAGAAGTTTTACCTTACGAAGATTGCTTTTTAAGAGGTTGAATTAGCTTATTGAAAAACAGGAAATAAAGGCTATCTTTGTGTAAGTGATTCAGAAAAGCAAGAATTATTTTACAGTAACAGATATCATACATTGAAAGGTATATTTTTGTTGCTTCTGTAGTTTTGTAAGAATTGGATGTGTTCATAGGAAATATTATCTCATTTCAGTGGTAATATGTTGATCCTTCCTGAGCATCCAGATGAGCTACAAGGAAGTTTGTGTCACATTACACATCTGGTTCTGAATAACATGGAGTATACATGGCAGGATATACTTACTTGCTGCAGTATGTTCCCAACACTCAGGAAGTTACAGGTAAGATGATAAAACTCATTGATAAATTCTAAGGGAGAGCACGAGGAAATTTTATCCTTCATAGAATAGATATCCCATATATGAGTCCCAGAGGACCTGAGTACAGGGTTGGGTGATGTAGCAAGTGAGGGTATACTGGTATACTTGAAAGGAAGTGGGATGCTTGGAGAGACTGGAAACTGAGGAAAGCCTCTTGAGTTTGAGCTGGGATTGGTGATCAGTAATATTTGGTTTAGAAGGTACTTATGTATTTGTATGAGTGGGAATGAGGCTCAGTGAATGTTAATGAATCATGACTATGTTTACTGAAAGGATTGTACAGGAGAGTGTGTTAACTGTGAACATTCTGAGAGGAGTAACAGGTGGAATGGTTCACTTATTGGTGGAGGAAAGAGTAAAAGTTGGTGGTGAGTTTAGGGAAGAGGCAATAACATGTGATTATTATTTGTTTGTGTTTTTTGGGGAGAGAGTTTTACACTCATGTCGTCTTACCTCTTAACCATGTATGAATGGTCCATGTCTTGTCTCCAATACATGTATGCACACACAAACACACCCCAGCCTAAGCCAGGTGTGAAAGAAGAGGTTAAAGAAGGTAAGCTTGGAAAAGTGGCTTGTGGGCAGAGAAACCATGAGAGATCAAGAGAAGAATGGGATAAGGTGAGAATAAATGAAACCAGGGGGTGGAAGAGGAGTGAAAGGAAATTGGGGAAACAGTCCTTAAGTGAGTGGGTGATGATTAGATGTGGATGTATGGAAAAGGTTACTGAGTGGTGCATTGCAGAAGTTGTGAGTATCTGCATAGAAGATATGCTAGTTGATTGAAAGTATAGGAGAAAGCTGTGAGAGGTCAAGAGGAAGATGTGAGAGCTAAAGAAGAAAGCAAATTTGAGATGGGAGAGAGTTTCTATGTGCTTCATGGATAATGAAAAAATGTTTTTGAAGGAGGTGAATAGTGTGAAAAGAAAGGACAGGGGTGGAGGGGCAACAGTAATGAGAGTGGTTAGGAAGTAATAATAAAACAGTAGTCTAAAAGGGATATGAAGTGATGATTTTCATGAGGATTGTTGAATATGTTATTTGATAGGGAGGCAGATAATCTTTCTGGGACAAGATGAGATGCTGATCGAGAGTCATGGCAAAAGAAATTGTGAAGAGAAATTAATAAATGCTTTGTTCAAAATGAAATGTGGTAAAGCATCATGAGATAACAACAGGGGTTATCATGAATATAGTGAGGATGTTCTTTTGGTTACACCTATTATGGTGTATGGTAGAATAATGGATGAGAGGGTAAAGTTATGCACAGATGACTAGGAAGGAGCAGTGCGGATTTAAGACAGGTAGAGGGTGTATGGACCATGTGTTTGCTCAAAAGAAACTATATGAGAAATTACTCAGAAAAAGAGAGTGGCTTGTATGTACCATTTATGGATCTTGAGAAAGCATATGATATGGTTGACAGAGATACCTTATGGAAAATGCTATAGAAATGTGGGGTAGATGTTTGGTTATTAAGTGCAGTGAGGAGTTATTACTAGGAGAGTAAGGCCTGTCCCTGAATAGAAAGTGGGAAGGTTTAGTAGTTTCCAGTGAAAGTGAATCTTCAGTAACAATGTATGATGTCATTATGGCTGTATTATATGTTTTGAATGGATTGTGAGAGAGATAAATGCCAGGGCCCTAGAGTAAAAGGTAGGTCTTCATTATGCTGGAGGTAATGTGAGGTAAATCATTTGCTATTTGTAGATGACATGGCTGTGGTAGCATTTTTAGAGTGAAACTCCTGAAACTGATGACAGAGTTTAGGTTAGAGTGTAAATGAAGAAAGTTGAAACTGAACAGAAGTAAGTTAATGAGGTGCAGTAGGATGTGTGACAGGAGACTTTTAGCATGAGTTTAAGTGAGGAGAACTTAAAGGAAGTTGAATACTTAAGGTACCTGATGGTATACTTGGCAGCAGAGAGAACCATGGGGTGTGAAGGAAGTCATGGTATGGAAGTGGGGTTAAGTCATGGGGACTTTAGGGAATGTTTGCAAGGAACAGTCAGTGTCTAAGGGTGAAGATTGGTATGTCAGCTAGAAGTATTCATGTAGGGGCCAAAGGTTTTTGCTCCTCTCACAGTTAGAGCTTTCAGCTGGTGAATTGGAAGTGGTTCTGCTGTGACTTATTTCCTATAATATCTTGATGTTTTTAAGAGTGTTTGGCTTGTGACAAAACCTTTTTGTAATAATACCTATTTTAAGATCTGGTTAATCTCATTAAAAGTGCAACAATAAGAAGATATCTTAAGAAACAAGTCACAGCGGAAGCCACTTACCTAACATCATGGGTTCCAGTTGATATCCTAGGTTGTGAAGGAACAAGAATCTGGCTCCAATATGAATGCATCTCATTGACAAAGATTAAGAGGAACTTGGATGACCTTATAAGCATTTTGATATGTAAATTATGAAACAAAGAAGTCCTCATTCAGCAGCCAGCTTTGGGTGTGGAGAACTTCATCCATTATACTTCTAAAGAGCATAAGTCTGTACAAAGGGAGAATTTCACAAATGCTCCCTTCTAGTCCCAAACCTATTGAGTAATATTTCCAGAAAACCTGCTGTTGTAAGAGATCAAGGAGCTTTGAAAGCTTTTCTCTGAGCTGAAAAATGGGCTTTTCAGGAATCATGTCAAAATCATAAGATTGTTGCATTAATTTGATTTGCCCTCCTTTTTAATTTTTCCCTTTTATGGAGAAAAGCATATATAATCCAAACAGTGACAAGCCCAAGGCAATGTAGTTAGCTAGCTTTAGATTGCAAAAGTCTGAGATTGGGTTGTAAGAATCCACTCCAGCATAAGAACTTACACATGTTGTTATCAGCAGTAATGAAATAGCAGATTCCAAGGCTATAGTAGCTGTATCCAGTGGTCTTTGTATGAGAGTTGTACCTCAGTAATTTTGTAGGCAGGTTTAAAATCATATTTTATATAGAGGGCAAGAAATTAGCAGTAATAAAATAGCAGATACCAAGGCTATAGTAGCTATATCCAATGATCTTTATATGAGGATTATGTATCACAGTGATTTTGTGGGCAATTTTAGAATTATATTCGATGTAGTTGGCAAGATAAACAGAACTTGGAAGCCCCAGAATATAACAAACTGCAGAGGATGAAGAAAGATGTTGAAATATGGCATTGTTCATTCAAAAGGAGTAGCCATTATGAGAAAATCTTTGTTGACTGAGAACTTAGTGGAGACCTGCTCCGATATGTGACACTTGCAATTGCGTTATTACCATTCCAACAATATAGGAGTCTCAGAGTTAGATATGAATTATTTGATGAAAATGTGTCATTGTGCTGGAATAATTTTAGTCTTTAATGTGAAAGTACCTTGACAGATGAGTTTTTTAAAGGAAGCCAAAATATATGATATTCTTTTCAGAAAGCCTTAAGTTTTTTGATATTTTTTAAAGGAAGCCAAGATTTTTGATTCATTGTAAACAGTTTTAGGTTTTTATATATCTATTTCATGTTGAAAAGGGTTGTATGGACACGAATGAGTGAAAATTATTGGGGAAGAGGAAAGAAGGATATGCAAATCTGCTATCACCAAGAGTATGGGAGAGTGTTACAGAGCATGGATGGAATGGATCAGTAATAGTGTGAGTGAAAGGAAAGACTGGGATTGTGAAATATACATGGGGATGTGTATGTGCGCCTGTGAATATGAAGACTGTACAAGGTAAGGATGAAATGAAGCTTTTCTGGAGAAACTTGAATGAGAGAAATGCGGTTGTATTGGGTGACATGAGTGTGAAGGTGGGATGTGATGGAATTAGTGAGATAATTGGTACATAGGGAGTGGCCGGAGTAAATGAGAATGGAAGCTGTGTTGTGGATATTTGTGCTGAGAGGGATTTATTCCTTGCAAATGCCTTTCTTTTCAGCACAAGATGATCTATGGATATACATGGATGAGGAATGATGGAAGAGAAGATCAATAGACTTTGACTTTGCAGCAATGAATGAAATGTTGAGAAAGGCTGTGCTTGATTCTAGAGTCATGAGAGGATTCTTTGGTACTATGACCTCTTCATGATTCTTGTGGGGATGAGGATAAGGGAGAAGTGGTAGGTATGGTGTGAGGGAGAATGGAGAGGTAAAAGTGTTGGCAAGCGAGAAGGTGAATCGGGAAAAGGATAGGGAGGAGTATGAAAGGAAAGTAATTGAAAAGTTGGATGGAAGTGCAGTGAATGTAGGAATGCAGTCATGTGTGAATGAGGTGGTTAGAATGTTTAGAGAAATCCTTGTAAACGTTGTAGAATCAGTAGTTGGATACAAGATAGTGAGATATAGGAATAAAAAGGGCATTGCAAGGTGGACACAAGATTAAAGATACTGTGGAAGAGAAGAAAAAGGCATATGGTACATTGCTCAATAGGAAAGTAACTGGAAGTTCTGCAAAGGAGGAGGGAAGACTACAAAATATGTAAGTGGAATGTTAAGATGCTGATAGAGAAAAGCAAAAAAAAGAATAGATTAAGATTTATGAAGAATGTTAAGTGAAAAGTTTCGGTATCATAAGAAACTATACTGGAAGGAGATGAAAAAGGAAAGAGGCGGAAGTCAGAATGAAAATGCTGATGTGAGATGTAAGGAAGGGGAATTGCCAAATGAAAAGGAGAAAGTGAAAGGAAGATGGAAAGAGTATTTTGAAGACCTGATGACTGAGAAAAGGGGAGGCAGCAGTTGTTACATGCATGGGTATGGAGGAGGGAAGGAAGAGGATACAAGTGCAGGGGCCTGTAACAAAGAGGGAGGTAAGAAGGGCAATAATGAGGCTGGAGGTAGGAAAGACATCTGGAGTAGATGGGATTATGGCTGAAATGCTGAGGTAAGGAGGAGAAAGTGTGATAGAGTGGATGCATCTTATGTGTAATTTAGCATGGAAAGAGAAGGTTGTGCTAGAGAATTGGGTGAAAGTTATTATTTTCTTGTTTATTCAGAGGAAAAGATGTGAAGGATGTATTTGGCAATTATAGGGGAATAAATCTGTTAAGTATACCAGGCAAAGTGTATTAATTGACAGAGTGATGGAAGTGACTGAATGCAGAATAAGTGAAGAGCAATTGGGTTTTAGGAAAGTTAGGGGATGTATGGATCAGATTTTTGTAGTAATGATGACTGTGGAAATGTATTTAGCAAAAGGTAAGAAGCTGTATGCAGCTTTTATGGATCTGGAGAAGTGAATGACAAAGTTGAGTAGAATGCTCTGTGAGATGTTAAGGATATATGGTATAGGGGGAAAACTGCTGGACGGTGTAAAAGCCTTCTATAGAGGAGCAAATGCATATGTAAGAATGGATGGAGAGCTGATCAAAAGTTTTTGGGATACACATAGGTGTGAGGCAGGGCTGTGTGCTGTCACCATGGCATTTTGATATGTATATGGATGAAGTGATAAGAGAGATGAAAGCAAAATTTGGGAAAAGGGGTGCAGAGATGGAGTGTGGCTGTGAGATTTGGTGGCTAGTGGCAAGCTTGTATGTGGATGATACTGTGCTTTTTGTAGAGAGTGAAGAGGAGTTGCAAAAGGTTGTAAGTGTGTTTTATGATGTATGTAAGCAGAGGAGATTGAAGATGGATGCAAGTAAAAGTAAAGTAAAGGGGTTTGAAAGGTAATGGAGTGAAAGTATAGATTTGCAAAACAATATAGAATGAAAGAAGAAAGTGTACTTGATTGTGCTGTGAATATAGGGAGAAAAAGACTGGAAGAAGTAAGGGAATTTAAGTATATGGGAGCTGTCTTGGGTAAGTGTGGTGATATGGAAGGAGAGATAGGGAGATAGCAGTACAGGTTAGAAGAGTCATTGGGTCTCTTAATAGAATAATGAAGGGTAGAGGTGTGAATTTGGAGGTGAAGAGAGGATTAAGGGACAGCATAGTCCTCCCAGCTGTGACCTATACAACCAAAACATGGACATGGAATGAGGCAGAGAGGTCAAGAATGCAGGCTTTGGAAATTAGCTATTTGACAAGAGCATGTGGTGTGAATAGATGGAATGAAGAAAGAAATGAAAGGGTGTATGAGATGTGGTATGGCATGGAATGCAAGGGGAATGAATGGTGGAGTGTTAGACTAGGTGAAATGTAATACTTTGAGGTGGTTTGGGCATGTGGAAAGAGTGCAGGTTTGGGAGTTTACAAGGAGAGTGTATGAAAGTACAAGTGAAGGGTGTATGAAAGTACAGTTAAAGGGATTGGTGTGAGTGGAAGACCACCTGTGATATGGGTAAATAGGGTTGGGGGAATACTGGAGTGAGAGAAACAGAGGAAGAATGCATGGAATGGTGTATACAAGGGAGGCATGTAAGGACAGGGATAAGTAGAGACTCTCTTTCCATGTTCACCCCTTGATGGGAGTTCCCGGAGGGAACGGGCATCAGAGATGTAGATAGATAGATAGATGTAGTGTTTTGCAAATTCCACAAATTTCTTCAGAGCACATCACCCAATGACTTAATAGACCTGAGTGGCTTCCTGTATGGCCAGTGAGTGTCTGTGAACAACATAAGCTGATCTCATATGCTTTATGGTGGTTAAAGGAGTTGAATCCCCACGGATACTTGAAACAGTGATTTAATACCCTTCTAAGCAAGTTCTTTCACATATGCTCACAGGGCTCTGTGTTTGGTATAGGAATGATTTTCATTTTCAAAGACCTACATATGTATTAGTTTAAGAAGTGTAGCTCTGCTTTGATATTTTATATTTATTGAAACAACAAATTTTTAGTTGATTATAATTTTTTCAGATTTGAAGTTTCTCCACATCTGATGTATAGGTTTTTTCTTGTTTCTATTTTATAGGTGGCTTTCAACAAACTGGAGGTGTTAGGACCAGTTCCTCCTGATCATTTTGCTTCTTTAGAAGAATTAGACATTGGGGTCAACCCAATCTCCTCCTGGGAAGAGGTCTGCCATTTAGGTTCCATTCCCAGGTCTGTATCAAGTTCTTATTTATTAATTGTCAGTCAAGTGACATTTGTAAGCTTGTTGATAAAGGTTGCCAATTTCTCTTACATTGTCATTTATATTTTATTATCATATTCTATTATACTTTGTCGCTTGCTCCCGTGTTAGTAAGATAGTGCAAGGAAACAGACGAAAGAATAGCCTGACCCACCCACACACACATGTGTATGTACATAAACGCCCACATACGCACATATACATACCTATACATTTCAACGTATACATACATATACATACACAGACATATACATATATACACATGTACATATTCATACTTGCTACCTTCATCCATTCTCATCACCACCACCACGCCACACATGAAATGGCACCCCCACTCCCCCCCCCACGCGTGTGAGGTAGCGCTAGGAAAAAACAACAAAGGCCACATTTGTTCACACTCAGTCTCTAGCTGTCATGTGTAATGCACCGAACCAAAGCTCCCAAAGCTCCCTTTTGACATTCAGGCCCCACAAAACTTTCCATGGTTTATCCCAGACACTTCACATGCCCTGGAGGCATTGACAGCATGTCAACCCCAGTATGGTACATCATTCCAATTTGCTCTATTCCTTGCACGCCTTTCACCCTCCTGTATGTTCAGGCCCCGACCGCTGAAAATCTTTTTAACTCCATCATTCCACCTCCAATTTAGTCTCCCACTTCTCCTCGCTCCCTCCACCTTTGACACATATATCCTCTTTGTCAGTCTTTCCTCGCTCATTTTCTCCATGTGACCAAACCATTTCAATACACCCTCTTCTGTTCTCTCAACCACACTCTTTATTACCACACATCTCTTTTACCCTTTCATTACTTACTCGATCAAACCATCTCATTTCCAACACATCCACCCTCCACACAACCCTATCTATAGCCCATGCCTCGCTACCATATAACATTGTCGGAACCACTATTCCTTCAAACATACCTATTTTTGCTCTTCGAGATATTGTTCTCACCTTCTACATGTTCTTCAGTGCTCCCAGAACCTTTGCCCCCTTCCCCACCCTGTGACTCATTTCTGCTTCTATGGTTCCATCCGCTGCTAAATCCACTCCCAGATATCTAAAACACTTCAGTTCCTTCAGTTTTTCTCCATTCAAACTTACCTCCCAATTTACTTGTCACTCAATCCTGCTGAACCTAATAGCCTTGCTGTTATTCACATTTATTCTCAGCTTTCTTCTTTCACACACTTTACCAAACTCAGTCACCAGCTTCTGCAGTTTCTCACTGGAATCAGCCACCAGCACTGTATCATCAGCGAACAACAAGTGACTCACTTCCCAAGCCCTCTCATCCACAACAGACTGCATACTTGCCCCTCTCTCCAAAACTCTTGCATTCACCACCCTAACCACCCCATCCATAAACAGATTAAACAACCACAGAGACATCACGCACCCCTGCCACAAACCAACAGTCACTGAGAACCAATCACTTTCCTCTCTTCCTACTCGTGCACATGCCTTACATTCTCGATGAAGACTTTTCACTGCTTCTAGCGACTTACCTTCCCTTACCTTCCACACTATATACTCTTAATACCTTCCACAGAGCATCTCAATCAACTCTTATCATATGCCTTCTTCAGAACCATAAATGCTCCATACAAATGCATCTGTGTTTCTAAGTATTTCTCACATACATTCTTCAAAGCAAACACCTGATCCACACATCCTCTACCACTTCTGAAACCACACTGCTCTTCCCTAATCTGGTGCTCTGTACATGCCTTCACCCTCTCATTCAATACCCTCCTGTATGATTTCTCTGGAATACTCAACAAACCTATACCTCTGTAATTTGAACACTCACCTTTATCCCCCTTAGCCTTTATACAGTGGCACTATGCATGCATTCCGCCAATCCTCAGGCACTTTACCGTGAAACATACATACATTGAATATTCTCACCAACCAGTCAACAACACAGTCACCCCCATTTTTAGTAAATTCCACTGCAATCCCATCCAAACCCGCCGCCTTGCTGGCTTTCATCTTCCGCGAGCTTTCACTACCTCTTCCATGTTTACCAAACCATTCTCCCTGACCCTCTCACTTTGCACACCACGTCAACCAAAACACCCTATATCTGCCACTCTATCATCAAACACATTCAACAAACCTTCAAAATACTCACTCCATTTCCTTCTCACTTCACCACTACTTGTTATTACCTCCCCATTAGCTCCTTTCACTGATGTTCCCATTTGTTCTGTTGTCTTCCGCACTTTATTTACCTCCTTCCAAAACATCTTTTTAGTCTCCCTAAAACTTAATGATACTCTCTGAACCCAGCTCTCATTTGCCTTCTTTTTCACCTCTTGCACCTTTCTCTTGACCTCCTGCTTTTTTCTTTTATACATCTCCCAGTCATTTGCACTATTTCCCTGCAAAAATCGTCCAAATGCCTCTTTTCTCTTTCACTAACAATCTTACTTCTTTATCCCACCATTCACTACCCTTCCTAATCTGCCCACCTCCCATCTTTTTCATGCCACAGGCATCTTTTGCACAAGCCATCACTGCTTCCCTAAGTACATCCCCTTCCTCCCCCACTCCCCTTACGTCAATTGCTCTCACCTTTTTCCATTCTGCTCTCAGCATCTTCTGGTACTTCCTCACACAAGTCTCCTTCCCAAGCTCTCTTGTAATATTAACATAGGTAGACCTTGTGATATTAACATAGGTAGACAGAAAAGGCCTCAAACTAGTCCTTATTAATGAGCATTATTTTTTATTTCAAGGTCTGAAACTAGTCTTTATTATCATCATTTTTGATTTCTGTAAATGTAGTATGGTATATAACATTCCCTTATCTCCGCTGACTGCTCTGCATTTGAATAAACAAACAGAATATCAGAATATTCATGAGCAAGTAGACCTTCATATCATTCTGTATTAATCACAGTACTCAGCCAAATAGTATCATGTCAGCCTTATTGCATACAAAAAAGGCATTATGATTTGTAAGAGAATAATTTTTATTGGTGTTGCAAGAATCCTTTAATTTCAGCTCCCTGTAAGTGAATTTTCTTTAGTAGTATAGTTTGTAGGGGTAGTAAAAGTGGAAGCTGAGGTCTCAGTCTTAGAGATGATTTTTGATGGACAACAAATTGCTGGAGAATGAGTGTATTGAAGGTATGATAGTGAACCTTCACTGTTGCTCTTTAATTGGAGTATGCTTGTGAGTTGTTAATATTTAGCTAGTGTGATTAAATTATGAACCTTTGTGGTGCAGTGGTTAGTGTTCCTGACCATGATGCATTGTGGCAGTCAGTCCAACCCAACCCATCTATTCATTCACCCCTAAGGGTTGGTTGATAAAATGGATACCAGGCTCAGGATAGGGTATATATGTATTTTCTCTATGCACATTGGCCATGTCCTGCTTTAGCTTCAAGAACAGATAACTGAGCCTCAGAGGGAAAACATCCTCACTTGGTCCGCATCTCTGTTCCTTCTTTTGGAAAAGTAAAATAGGAGGGAAGGATTTCCAGCCCTCTGCTCCCACCCCTTCTAATCACCTTCTACGTCACAGAGGAGTATGTGGGAAGTAATCTTTCTCCCTTATCCCCTGGGATAATATATATGTATGGTTTCCATGGTTTACCCTGGATGTTTCACATTCCCTGGTTCAGTCCATTAACAGCACCGACCCCAGTATACCACATCGTTCCAATTCACTCTACTCTGTGCCTGCCTTTCACCTTCTAGCATGTTTTGGCCAGATCACTCAAAGTCATTTTCACTCCATCCTTCCATTTCCAATTTAGTCTTCTGATTCTCCTTGTTCCCTGCACTTCTGACACATGTATCTTGTTTGTCAACCTTTCCTGACTCATTCTCTCCATATGTCCAAACCATTTCAGCACACCCTCATCTGCTTTCTCAGCCACACTCTATCTCCACACATCTCTCTTACCCTTTCATTCCTTACTTGTTTAAACCAACCTCATAACACATATTGTCCTTATACATTTCATTTCCAACACATCCACCTTATTCTGCACAACTCGTTCTATAACCCAAGCCTCACAACCATATAATATTGTTGGAAATACTGTTCCTTTAGACATACCCGTTTTTGCCCTCTAAGGTAATGTTCACCCTTTCCACACATTCTTCATCATTCCCAGAACCTTTACCCCTTCCCCTACCCTATGACTCACTTCTGCTTGCATGGTTCCATTGACTGCCAATTCTACTCGCAGATATCTAAAACACTTCCCTTCCTCCAATTTTTCTTCGTTCTAACTTGCATTCCAACTAGCTTGTCCCTTGAGCCTGCTGAACCTAATAACCTTACTTTTATTCATATTTACTCTCAACTTGCTCCTTTCACACACTCTTCCAAACTCTGTTGTCAGCTTCTGTAGTTTCTCACCTGAATCAGCCACCAGTGCTGTATCATTGACAAACAACAACTGACTCACTTCCCAGCCCTCTCATTCCCAACAGACTGCATACTCTCCCTTCTCTCCAAAACTTGTGTATATACCTTGCTGACCCCCCTATCCATGAATGAATTAAACAAACGTG
This sequence comes from Panulirus ornatus, assembly GCF_036320965.1. NCBI lineage: Eukaryota > Metazoa > Arthropoda > Malacostraca > Decapoda > Palinuridae > Panulirus > Panulirus ornatus. The sequence goes on from NC_092270.1 coordinate 18,665,910, forward strand.
TTGACATCACACACCCCTACCGTGGATTAACCTTCACTGGGAACCACTCACTCTCCTCTCTTCCTTCTTGCACACATGCCTTACACCCTTGGTAATAACTTCTCTGCTTTTAGCAGCTTACCTCCCACACCATATATTCGTAAGACCTTCCACAAAACATCCCTATCAACTCAGTCATATGACCAGGTGCATAAGTAATAATCTCTCATCTCTCACCGACTGCTTTCAGTTTCATTCACATCAGTCTAGAATTTAATTCCTTACACTCTATCACACACTTCCACAACTGCTGCTTCAGGAGTATTGCTACTCCTTCCTTAGCTCTTGTCCTCTCCACAACCCTGGACTTTACTCTCAAGACGTTTCCAAACCATTGAGCTTCGTTTCACTCAGAGCCAGAACATGCATGTTTCTTTCCTCAAACATACTACCTATCTCTCCTTTCTTCTCATTTTGTTTATGTCCACACACATTTAGACACCCCAGTCTGAGCTATTTCATGCATTAGCGAGGTAGCACCAGGAAACAAATGAAGAAAGACCCATCCACTTACATACAAACATTTATACATGCACACACATGCATGTACATTTACATATATATACATATATACTTACACATACACATAGATACACATTCATGCATATTACACATGTACGTATTCATACTTGCTTGCCTTCATCCAATTTTGGCACCACCCCCTGTGTCAGCAAGATAGTGCCAGGAAACATGAAAGAAGGCCACATCTGCTCACACTTCATCTCTATCTGTCATGTGTAATGCACCAAAACCACAGCTCCCTATCTACATCTAGGCCCCACAGACCTTTCCATGGTTTTCCCTGGAAGCTTCACATTCCCTTGTTGAGCCCATTAACAGCATGGTGACCCCAGTATACCATGTTGTTCCAATTCATTCTATTCTGTGCATGCCCTTCACCCTCCTCTTTGGTCAGGCTTCGATCAATCAAAATCTTATTCACTCCATCTTTCCACCTCCAGTTTGATCTCCCACTTCTCCTTGTTCCCTCCACCTTTGACGCATATATCCTCTTTGTCAACCTTTCTTCACTCTTTTTCTCCATATGTCCAAGCCATTTCATCAAATCTTCTGGTCTCTCAACTGCACTCTTTTTATTACTACACATCTCTTTTACCCTTTCATTACTTACTAGATCAAACCACCTCATACCACATATTGTCCTCAAACATTTCATTTCCAACACATCCACCCTCCTCCATATAACCCTGTCTATAGCCCATGCCTCGCAACCATGGAGTATTATTATTTTCTTTCTGATCATCCGCAAGTGGACTGCTGGCATTCTGTGTGCAAGCATGCAACCTCTTCTTGTTATACATAACTCTTGACAACACTTGACTCACAACTCATTCTTTGTAACTCTAGATTTTCCCTGCAGTGAGTGCAATGTGCTCATTCTTTGTTACTCTAGATTCTCCCTGCAGTGAGTGCAGTGTGCTCATTCTTTGTTACTCTAGATTTTCCTTGCAGTGAGTGCAATGTGCTAGACCTGAAAATGTTAGGAGGATGTGCTAGCCTTGAAAATGTTCGGAGAGATAGCTAGAAGTAGTTGGTAGGAACATTAGACAGGAGCTTTAAGTAAAGGTAATAGTTTGGAACATTAGGTAGAAGTAGTTGGTAGGAACATTAGGTAGGAATCTCTGAAAACACTGGCTACAGTTGCCCTTTACTAGTGTCTTAGTAAAGGTGAGGCATTAAAAGGCTAAAAAACAGTACCGGAGTTCACCAGTTATGGAGACTTTTGCCGTGGCCACCACCTTGAGGGAACAAGCACCAGAAATAAGGAATTCAGCCACAGCATTATTGTTATGGAAAGGGCCTACATTATCATATACAACCTTTGATTACTGAACATCTTAAATGATTTCCCTAGAATATCAAATGCCATTTCCCTCTGAATACTGGGCATATGGTATGACACTTTCAATCAAGTAAAATATGTAGGACATAAATAAGACCTAATCTACATTAGTTCAGAAGCATGAACATCTTGATTTTACACAGTATATATAAACATAGAATCAGGTACGTAACAGGAAATGGTACAAAGGATACGTGGTAGTATACTTTACAGTAAAGTACTTTACATACATAGAAAATATGAAAACTATTTTTACAGTGAGTTGCTCTTTCAGATGATTAAGTTGAACTGATAATGGTTGAGGATGAATGAGAGTCCTGCCATGGGTTTCTCCACACCTATGGCAGGACAGTGGATGGTTACTCATCAACTAGGTGGCTTCTTTCCAGAATGCTTCTCTGTCGCTGCCTTGAGCACTTTCAGAATGGTACTTTACAATGCAGAACAAAACTAGTGCGGGTTAGGTGTATGGCACTTTATATGTTATACGCTGACATTTGACAGGAGAACTTAATCACCGTTCACATTATAGTACAGTTCATGGCAAAGACAGTAAGCTCTTTTCACAATGCAGTGCAGTTACACAATGTTCTGTACAACAGTGAGATGTTTGTCACAGTACAGTACAAGTTGTACGTAGGACCATCAGGAAATCAATGAAAAGCGCTAGCACTAGTGAAAGATATCCAGACAGTAACATGCACAGCTGAACTGAGATGCTGCAGCACCACATGGATAGGCAATATTACCAGTCACTTACAGAGTAAACCACTGGTAACAACCAATGAGTGCCACAGATATGTATTGGTACATTAAACATTGTCTTGATTCATTGAACCTTAAGTCTCATTAACATTGGTGGTCATTATTTTCTTTGCATCTGCTTAGTATTATCAATGATTTTCCCTGAGATTAACAGTAATGTTTGTTATTAAATCTGTTGTTAGTTAGAGGGGTTCACTATTCAGGAGTATCATTAATGAGAGGTTTAACTGTATGTTGGCTGGATGAAGTAGAGGATGAACAGTTGGAGGACCCATGACATGCTTCCATGTCTAAGTTTGGGTTAGCTACAGTTTGGTATAGTTTCACATCCCTTCATATGTAGATGCATATTGATGAATGTTTCAATGTTACTTTTCATGCATCAGTGATGCTAGTTATATTTAAGGTCTGAGTTAAGCCTCATCTTATTTATGTCCAAGTCTTTGTCAGCCACTGTTTGATGTAGTTATATTATTTCTTATGCAAATGCATATTGATGAGTGCCTAGTCACCTAGATGTGCTTTTGATTCTTCATTGACTCTAGTTAAGTTTTAATTCTAAGATCAGTTGTCAGCTACAGTTTGACATATGTTCATGTAACCTTATATAGTGATGCATGTTGATGGATGCTGTTTTCACTTTTCTCTTCCTTTCCCAAACTATCTTTGTTTTCTTTCTCTGTGTCTTCTGCTTTTTTCCCATCATATTTCTTTTTATGTATCTGGTCATAGTTGTGATAATTCTCTGTGTTTGCTGCTTTTTTCCTCATCAAATTTCTTTTTATGTATCTAGTTATGGTTGTGATGAAATTGTTTGAGCCTTCTGTGATGGTTTATGTTTGTCTCCTAATTTAACCTCTTTATTCCTTTTTATTTGCCTCTTTAAACCTTGCCATTTTCATGTACTCTATACTCTTCTACTGTCTTGTCGTGGGTAGTGATGTTCCTTCTTGTATTCTCTATCATGCAATGTGGTATAGAGGCTTGGTTGGTCTGTGATGTCAACTTTCTGTATTTATATTTTCTAGAAAGAGTGTAATGATTGCGTAAAATTCTCTCTAATGGTTATGGGAGTGTTCCCTACAGTTGTCTTCTTTATAGTATTAGTGGATTGTCTGTTCAGTATACCCAAAGAATAGGGTAGAATTTATGGTCCAGATCATAGCTGTGTCTATCTCCAGGTTAAGATTTTTGTTAGGGGGACCTTTGTTCAAATGTGAAGATTTTGCTGGAGAGGAATATTTTAATTTCTGCCTGGAAGAATGACTAAAGATATATCATTGTTATATAGTTGTTGGATTGGCCAACAGAGTAGATATTTGTTTACTGAGGATGTTGATGATGTGTATGACAATTAATTTTTATGACTGTGGGAGCTACTGCACAATCATCTTTTTGCTTGCAATGCAGTTTGCTTTCATTAGAAATACTTAGAGAACACATTGATATCACTGCTCCCTCAGTTTCCTTATCAGGTTAATAAAAGACATGATTGTTTTGCTGAGGAAAGACTTTACCTATCTTTAAAGTTGGTCAGGGAGGAGAGCTATAAGAGTCTGTAAGGTTATTCTACAAAGAGTAGAACATATGCTAAAAATAACAGGACTGAATGACAAATTCATCAAATGTTAGAATAAGATGGCTGTGCTGTATAATGCAGTAGTTGCTCAGAATGAATACCTATGAGTATGAGTACCTATGATAAAATTTTGAGAATGAGTACCTATGATAAAATTTTGCCATGATGACAGAGCTGGTGTGAAGCACACACCGCAGGTACTGCTTGATGAATAAGGCTTTCCTTCTCAGAGATAAAGGATAATAATGAAAACTTTGGCTGAGAACTGGTTTGGTAGCATCAGTAGAATATACAGGAGTATTGAGGGAATCCGGGAATGTGTGGAGGGAAAAAAGAATATTAATGGTTTGACACTGAAAAATTACTGAATGGACAGAAGATAGAGAGACTTTAAGACTGAAAATTCTAGGAAATCAATGAGAATTTTGAATATAGGCTAATTGGTGCATTTTTAGATAAAGTAGTGAGAATAGCATTGTACTTGTTAGCTTGAATTGTGACAGGTGAGACTGTTTCTAGCTTCTTGTATCATATTATGAAAGGAATGATGATTCTTTTAGCAAGTGCTTTTAAGGAGAATGTAGGATATGGGAATTAGGATGGTAGGAGTAAGAGGAGAAAAGTTTGGAAATTGTAGAGGAAGGACTTATGTAATCTGAGAATGAAGCAGACCAAGAAGTATGACTGATGATCCTGGTCCTTGACTCAAAATGGATCGATGGTCCTGGTCACAGTCCTTCCCAAAGAAAGGAACTAGGACTGACTTGGTCCTTGGTCCTTTCATTTATTATAAGAGGATATATGTGTCAAAGGTGGAGGGAACGAGGAGAAGTGGCAGAACAAATTGGAGGGGGAAGGATGGAGTAAAAAAGATTTTGAGCAATTGGGGCCTGAACATACAGGAGGGTGAAAGGCGTGCAAGGAATAGAGTGAATTGGAACGATGTGGTGTACCAGGGTCGACGTGCTGTCAGTGGATTGAACCAGGGCATGTGAAGCATCTAGGGTAAACCATAGAAAGTTTTGTGGGGTCTGGATGTGGAAAGGGAGCTGTGGTTTTGGCGCATGACACATGACAACTAGAGACTGAGTGTGAATGAATGTGGCCTTGTTGTCTTTTCCTAGCGCTACCTCACACGTGCAGGGAAGGGGGGTGCCTCTTCATGTGTGGCAGGGTGGTGATGGGAATGCATGAAGGCAGCGAGTATGGATATGTACATGTGTATATATGTATACGTCTATGTGTGTATACGTTGAGATGTATAGGTATGTATATGTGCATGTGTGGGCGTTTATGTATATACATGTGTATGTGGGTTGAGCCATTCTTTCATCTGTTTCCTTGTGTTCCCCCACTAATGTGGGAGACAGTGACTAAGTATAACAGTAATAATAATAATAATAACTTAGATTTATATTTTCATATCGTAGTTTTTACTTTTAAGTTTTAACATTCATAGCTTTTCAAAAAGAAAAGTAAAAATTTATATTTTCATATCGTAGTTTTTACTTTTAAGTTTTAACGTTCATAGCTTTTCAAAAAGAAAAGTAAATTAGATTAAAAGAAAGTAAAAGATTACTCACTAGACTAGAACAAAAATACCCCACGAATGTTTCATGCCTGAAGATGTTGACTAGATGAGACACCCATTGTGGACACAGTTCTGTATCTCGGGCTTGATGCTGTCAGAGGCTTGTGAACCTCTTGCCTTCTTGTTCCACAGCTCCGTAACTTTGCCAAAAGCGGTCCAGTACAACTTCCTGTAAGATGGTGAGTCCTTCAAGGCCTTGCCAGCATTGGAGGTGGCCACTAGGTTCATGGCATGGGTGGCGCACCTTGTGTGCTTTGGCAGGACATATTCAGAATCTTCCATGGAACCAGTTGCAAATATATGTTAAATTTATTTAATTAGTATGTTTGAGGTAAACTAGAATACTTTACATGACTTATAAGAAATGAAAGAAATCAAGAAATAATTAGTAACCCCTATGTACCTTCCATTACCAGTGCCAAATCCTCAGACCTGAACAATGTCTGCTTCATTGGTCTTCCCCAAACCTCCTTCCTCTTCCTGGACCTCCTTATGCAGCTCCTCATCTGTTTGCCAAAGACACTGCACAATGAAACACACTTAAAATACTTTTTTATTCAAAGCTAAAAAAAAATGAAAAATGTAGATAATTAGAAAAGTGAAGGAATGCAAATGAGGAAATTTAAGAATAAATTTGCTTACTTAAATGCCTTGATGAAGTTGCTGCCATTGTCAGTAGTAGTCGTGCAAACCTTCGACTTGATTGTGAAGTAGAAGTGGACCTTGTACATCTCTTTCACAAGTACATCGGTGTGTTGTCTGTTGAGTCATCTACATGCTAAGACTAACGTCTCCCTGAGGAGGGTTTCCTGGTCAATCCAGTGTAGAGTCATCCCCATGAACGACCTGAAATGAAATGGATTATGGAATATCTTTGATTCAATTGAAATGTATTCTCTCTACATAATTTTCATTTGTGTTTTAAAAGCATTGTAATGAGCTAATTGAAATAACTCACTGTTTATTAGTGTTCTTTTTAATTGAAGTAAAAGTAATTCATTTCGAATTTAAGTGTACCTGTGTGCACATGTCCAAACGTCTGCTGAAGAAGAGACCCACTGTACAGAGTTGAGGATGTTCCTCAGGTGCTGCCTCGTCTTGTCAAACCTTAAAAAGTTTATTCAAAGATATGATGTGTTGTTAGGGAGGTAAATGCAAAAATTTTGGAGAGAGGGGGAAGTATGCAGTCTGTTGCGGATGAGAGGGCTTGGCAAGTGAGTCAGCTGTTGTTCGCTGATGGTACAGCGCTGGTGGCTGATTCGGGTGAGAAACTGCAGAAGCTGGTGACTGAGTTTGGTAAAGTGTGTGAAAGAAGAAAGCTGAGAGTAAATGTAAATAAGAGCAAGGTTATTAGGTACAGTAGGGTTGAGGAACAAGTTAATTGGGAGGTAAGTTTGAAGGGAGAACAAATGGAGGAAGTGAAGTGTTTTAAATATCTGGGAGTGGATTTGGCAGCGGGTGGAACCATGGAAGCGGAAATGAGTCACAGGATGGGGGAGGGGGCGAAAGGTCTGGGAGCATTGAAAAATGTGTGGAAGGTGAGAACATTATCTCGGAAAGCAAAAATGGGTATGTTTGAAGGAGTAGTGGTTCGAACAATGTTATATGGTTGCGAGGCGTGGGCTATAGATAGGGTTGTGCGAAGGAGCGTGGATGTGTTGGAAATGAGATGTTTGAGGACAATATGTGGTGTGAGGTGGTTTGATCGAGTAAGTAACGTAAGGGTAAGAGAGATGTGTGGTAATAAAAAGAGTGTGGTTGAGAGAGCAGAAGAGGGTGTTTTGAAATGGTTTGGCTACATGGAGAGAAAGAGTGAGGAAAGATTGACAAAAAGGATATATGTGTCAGAGGTAGAGGGAATGAGAAGTGGGAGACCACATTGGAGGTGGAAGGATGGAGTGAAAAAGATTTTGAGTGATCAGGGATTGAACATGCAGGAGGGTAAAAGGCGTGCAAGGAATAGAGTGAATTGGAACGATGTGATATACTGGGTTCGACGTGCTGTCAGTGGATTGAACCAGGGCATGTGAAGCGTCTGGGGTAAACCATGGAAAGTTTTGTGGGGCTTGGATGTGGAAAGGTAGATGTGGTTTCGATGCATTATACGTGACAGCTAGAGACTGAGTGTGAACGCATGTGGCCTTTGTTGTCTTTTCCTAGTGCTACCTTGCACACGTGGGGGGAGGAGTTGTCATTTCATGTGTGGCGAGGTGGCAACTGGAATGAATAAAGGCAGCAAGTATGAATTATGTACATGTGTATATATGTATATGTGTGTATGTATATATATATGTATACGTTGAAATGTATAGGTATGTATATGTGCGTGTGTGGGCATGTGTGTATATACGTGTATGTGGGTGGGTTGGGCCATTCTTTCGTCTGTTTCCTTTGCGCTACCTTGCTAACGCGGTAGACAGCCACAAAGTATAATAAAAAATGAATAGATCAATGATGAGTAATACTGATGTTTTCCGATGTATATTTATTTAAGTAATATGGATGTTTTCCGATGTATGTTTATTTGTCACTTGAAACATAAAAAGTAATACTAATGTTTTCTGATGTATATTTATTTCTCACTCGAAACATAAATTTAACTCCAATAACTTAAACCTGCATTTGCAAATGCTTATATCAGTATGGTCAGTGTGACCCTGTGAAGGTTGAATAACCAAAACAAACATATTTGTCTTTGATATGCCTAATAAGTGTCCGCTTAGACCCAGGTGTTGAAATAGTCTTTCTATGAATTAGAGTTGATATCAAGTGGCAACATGTCCACAAAGAAAGTGATAAAGTAATTAAAAAGAAATACAAATTCGTTACATTTCATCATAACTGATGGACATGAAGACTTTTAGACAAAGTTGAATGAGTGTTAATTCAGTATACTGATCTTCTCTTTAAAGAGAGCCTTGATGACCCTAGGCGGTTTAGTCAAGGTCTCCTGTAAAGTTGACTGAACCATGGTCCTCTGCCTCTTGTGGAGTTGCTTGACTGCTTCTCCCATTTCTGAGTCACTACTCCATCCTTGATGCACAGGTTGAACTGGTTATGGACTTGAGAGTGGCATCTGGAGATGTGTAGTTTGAGGTTGTTTTGGCTCTTGTTGCATGTTGAGAGTAAGTTATTGCTTGGTAGACACGACAAGCACTTGTATTCCAGGTTCTTCTCACCCTTGGGGCCCAAATATTTGTCTGGATACGGCCAAGGGTAACCAGGTTCAGTTTTTCTACTAGGAGCTCCAGTTACTAGATGTGAGGTTGAGGCACTGACAACACTAGATTCTCCTTTGCCTTCAGGTGTTGAAACATGTTTGATTTTAGTCTCGGTCTCTTTTTGAATTTTCTTGATGAAACGAGATATTATCTTTCTCCAAATAATCTTTAGTCTCACCTGAATCATTCAAAAAGATACTGTATGAAAGGATACTGTATTGAGTTGAGTTTGTTATTAAAGTTAGTGTATTATAGTGAAAACCTAAAGAGACAAAAAAAAAAGGAGAATGAAATGGACCGAAGAAGATAGGACCATCCAGATTTGATTGAAAATAGACCATCAGTCCCCATTCTGGTCCTAACTAGGTAAAGGACCAAGTTTTCCAGTCATGGTACCCATAATGGATTGAGTTTCAGGAATTTGGTCCTTTTGGAAGTCGGTCCTGCCCACTTTTGAGTATAAAAGTAACCAAAGCAGAAATGTAAAAGAAAACTGTTCATCTTTCTCTGCATGGAAAAGAACTGCATTGCAGGCTGTAGATTATATGGAATATATATGATGCAAAAAAATTTCTTTCAGTTTTGTAATACTCATTTCTTTTAATTTAGGCTTGAAAGCTTAAATGCAAATAACCTCAAGTTGAAGGTAATAAGCTTTCCATCTATGGCTGCAACAGAGAAGACCACACTGTTCCCAAACCTAAAGTGCCTGATGTTGGCTAACAACCCACTAGAAATAGTAAGTTCTGCATTTCTTGAATATTTCGTCAGCTTAAGTTTTCTTTTCAGTTTAAAGATCATCCATATTTTTGAAACCATTTCTCTCCAGGATCAGACTGCCCCACAATGTTCTTTCCTGCTGTCACGGATGAGTATCCTTTATCATTTTGTTGGTGTTTGGTATTCATGTACTAATGAATCATTTTTATATGACTTACAATTAATTTTGTTTATTGTGTATTTGGAAGTCTTACCATTTGCTTTACTCCTCATCTATTTCTTTTTGTTCCTTGATTCTTTGTTATTTTTCTTTTCATTTTGGAAGCATTCAGTATATAGGCCACCTATAAGGGGAATACACAGAGATAGGTACTAGAACGGTGTTGCCTCAGAATGACAATTCTGATTTAGGCCGAGAGGTTGTGCCACCGAGGTTGGACATCAGTTTGTCTATCTTCTGTGTTGTTGGTTCTGTCCATTGACCACAACTGATAATTTTTAGGCATGGGGATTCTGTGGCTTGTTCTTGGGGGATGGGAGTTTTCTTTTCCTTAGAGATATCATTTTTCTCAGGACTAGAAGCAACTTCTGGGTGATGACTCCCTGTTCATGATGGATATTTTGCAATCATTTAGCCCATGTACTCTGGCAGTCCTACACCTCAACCATTTCCACATTGTGAAACAGTGGTTTAGATACAAGGACAGAGAAAGTGCAGATGGTCCCCTGCATGGCCAAAACTGTTCATAGTACTTATATGGAAGAGCTTTGTTTTTTTTGAAGCACCTATAATTTGTCTCTGACATATGTTCCCTTCAGGAATTCCCTCGAGGAAGCCATGGCAAGAGAGTCTATAATTGGTGAACTCCAGTATCACTTTGCTGAGCATTTAGTGCCTCACCCTTAACAAACCGCTGGTAGACAGCAACTCTTGCACATTTTTTTCAGATGCTCCTACCTAACTACTTTTACCTCATGTGTTTACTTAGTTTTCCTGTCTAATTTTCTGACCAACTTCTTCTAACTAATAGTCCTACCTAATGTTCTACCTAATTTTCTTCTGCTAACTGAAACTGAAGTTTTTGTGGAGGGAACCAACTTGCTAGTTTTTAAGTCCCAAGTAGTGTATTACAGTACAGTAAATTAGTTAACTTAGCTTGTTCTTTTTCTTTTTATGTTATCTGAGATGGCATGGGCAGCTGAGGCAGCTCTCTCTCTCTCTCTCTCTCTCTCTCTCTCTCTCTCTCTCTCTCTCTCTCTCTCTCTCTCTCTCTCTCTCTCTCAAGAATGTGTTTTCTTCAGTTAAAGAAAAAAGGCCACATTTGTTCACACTCAGTCTCTAGCTGTCATGTGTAATGCACCGAAACCACAGCTCCTTATCCACATCCAGGCTCCACAGGTCTTTCCATGGTTTACCCCAGATGCTTCACATGCCCTGGTTCAGTCCATTGACAGCATGCCGACCCTGGTATACCGCATCGTTCCAAATTCACTCTATTCCTTGGACGCCTCTCACCCTCCTGTATGTTCAAGCACTAGTCGCTCAAAATCTTTTTCACTCCTTCCTTCCACCTCCAATTTGGTCTCCTGCTTCTCCTTGTTCCCTTCATCTCTGACACATATATTCTCTTTGTCAGTCTTTCTCACTCATTCTCTCCAGATGTCCAAACCAGCATAGAAATTCTACCCCTGCAGAATTGGATATCACTCCTCTTTGCCATTCCATGGGATTATAGATTTTAATGCAGAACTGAATTCCACAAATAGTACATTTCTCTATGCTTTAATCTGCCCCTTGTAGATGGGAATGATGTTAATGATTATAGATGGATAGGTAGTGTTGGATCAAGTTTATTTATTGATTCTGAATTACTTTCAAGATTTTCTCCTGTGAAATTGATTATTGATGTAGAAATTGTAATTATTACGCAGGAGTTCAGTTGCACCATAGGAATACCTTGATCGAAAGTAGACATTTTTCTTTTCAGTGGGAGTGTGTAGGAGAGCTCAACAGACTGCCAGTTTTGGAAGATTTGGTTATCACCTATGACGTGAAAGCCTTCCCCTATTTCCAGGAGTTTACCTTCGCTCGCATTACTAATCTCTTGGTAAGATAATTTTGGTTAAGCCGTTTACACTTTTTAATCATATGTTTTGCTGGAACTTGTTCCAGAAACAGGAACTTTTTTCCCATCTCTCATATGATTCCCATGATTCTTCTTTCTAAACCACTCTTTTCCATTCTCCTGGGGGAAAATGTAAACTTCCCAAGATCTCATGTGGGTCATAAGAGGTAGCTAACAGTGATGGGAGCAAGGATTGGAAACCCTACCCTTTTGGTATTATCACTCATCAAAAAGAGTAACAGAAGAAGGAGTGAAGCAAGGATATCTCATTGCAAGCTTGGGTTGGGGTATCTGCATGTGTGTAGGTGTAACCAAGGTGTGAAGAAAAAAGAGACATGCCGTGTTTGATGAAAGGTACCTGAATGTTCAGCTGTGAATGACACTAAGTTGAAGATGGGGAGTTGCTTTATGGTTTGAAAATGCTTAGGTGATAAGGTATACGGTAAGTGTGAGGGAAAGAATGAGGGAAAGGGAAGCTCTTTTCATAAAGATGTGGGATTGTGGAAAAGTGGATGATTGATCTTGCTAGAATGAGGGAAAGGGAAGCTCTTTTCATAAAGATGTGGGACTGTGGAAAAGTGGATGATTGATCTTGCTTTTGTATATGGTAGTGAAGAGAATGAAGAAACAAGTACTTTTTGGGAGTGGAGGGAGAGCTTCAATAAAATTGATGCAAAGGATCACATTATGGTTTTAGGGGAATCAAATGCAAGAACATTTCAAGTGGAAACAGGAATTCTTCAGCTGTATTTATGTTGTATCGTAACATTTGTTATGGTGAGCAATTTTCATTTTGAAATTAGTGTCATTTTCCTTTTAATGCAGGTAGCATGGTAAAAGGTGTGACTTAAGGTTTATATTTAGGTTGAAAAAGTATAACAAACTTATTTTGAATACCAGACAAAAGGTATTGTTGAGACTGGCCTTTCCTGCAAGAATTTTACCAAAGAACGCAGCCAAAAATTTGGAAAAGGAAACTTGAATGGTGGAATATGTCATGGAATTTCATATTTTTCAGAAATAATTAATATTGTGATGGATAAAGTAGTGACATACGTATCCTATAGAGTTGTTTATGTTGCATAATGAGAGAAGAGCATTTTTGGAAGATCCAATAAATACATGGTGATGAGAAAATGCAAAGGTATAGCTAAAGTGATTGTGAACCGTTTATTTCTTCAAATTCTCCAACTTGCTAATATCAAAATAGGCAGTACAGCAAAAGCCATACCATGGATTTTGCTCACATTGGACAAGGAAATGATTCAACCTCTTTAACAAAATTGGAAACAAATAATGAAATTGCTTATTTTTTATTTCAATGAAAGGCCAGTAGGTTGTAAAGTAGAAAATTTCTTAATTTTCCATTGTAAAGGATTAACTAGTTCTTGTAAGATAACTGAAGAAAACACATTCTTTATCTTTATTTGTTGGGTAAAGAAAGCAATATCTCATTTTAACTGAAACTAATAAAATAGTAGGAGCAGAGCAAAAGAAACTAATTACCAGTACAGTTGTATGTATTTAAGTTTGTCCTTAACTCTGCTCACAAAAATGACCTTACAGTATTTTTGTACACAGAAATACACTAACTATTCCAAAGTTACTAGATTAATTTTTATCAACATGTGGCACGTTTGGTATTGGGCAGATCGTAAAGTCACCTGTTTCCTGTCTTTCTACACTCAGATGTTTGCATAAAAATCTTCTCATGCTTTCCACTCCATTGCCTATCTTGTTTACTGAAATATATCTATGTAATTCTATTCTGCCAACCAAACCCTCAACACCTCTTTTCTTACTATTTCAGCAATCTCTTACATTAAGTGCTATGATTAAATACGACGGCACTTGTCTCAAACATTCTATTCCAGTCAATAATATGCGCAAACATTATCCATACTCACCTTCGAACATACAAAATTGTGGAAAGTATCTTGAAAAAATCATCCATTGCTTCGAGTAGTTAGTTCAACTTTCAAGGAGAGAGTCAACCTGACCACCCACTTCTGTTGCCCTCGTGGTTCATCCCGTGTTTTAAGACACTTCCTCTCCACTTTGTTATCAATATAATCCAATTGATTGACGTCAAATTGTGACTAATAACTTGCTTTATTCACATTTACTCTTAACTTTCTTCTTCCACACACTTTTCCAAACTCAGTCACCAGCTTCTGCAGTTTCTCACATGAATCAGCCACCAGCGCTGTATCATCAGCGAACAACAACTGACTCACTTCCCAAGCTCTCTCATCCCCAACAGACTTCATACTTGCCCCTCTTTCCAAAACTCTTGCATTTACCTCCCTAACAACCCCATCCATAAACAAATTAAACAACCATGGAGACATCACACACCCCTGCCGCAAACCTACATTCACTGAGAACCAATCACTTTCCTTTCTTCCTACACGTACACATGCCTTACATCCTCGATAAAAACTTTTCACTGCTTCTAACAACTTGCCTCCCACACCATATATTCTTAATACCTTCCACAGAGCATCTCTATCAACTCTATCATATGCCTTCTCCAGATCCATAAATGCTACATACAAATCCATTTGCTTTTCTAAGTATTTCTCACATACATTCTTCAAAGCAAACACCTGATCCACACATCCTCTACCACTTCTGAAACCACACTGCTCTTCCCCAATCTGATGCTCTGTACATGCCTTCACCCTCTCAATCAATACCCTCCCATATAATTTACCAGGAATACTCAACAAACTTATACCTCTGTAATTTGAGCACTCACTCTTATCCCCTTTGCCTTTGTATGTATATTTTCTATTTAAGTTTTCCTTTAAACTCTGCTCACATAAATGACTTAAACGTATTTTTGTATACAGAAACAGGCAACTATGCAATGTTACTAGATATTTTATAACTATGTGGCAGTTTTGGTATGTGGGCAGATAGTAAAAAGTCACTGTCTGGTTTGTCTACAAAGAGATTTTGCTAAAAGGCTATGGCTAGTGCTTAGCACTCATTGCATATCTTGATTACTGAATAGTAGTATGTATGTCTTTCTGCCACCAAACCCTCCCATATTTATTACTATGGTGTTCAGCAGGAATCAACAGGAATTAAGAGAGGGTATGATTAAAGTAGAGGCTGTGTTTTGTAACATTCTGATTCTGTTTAAGTAATATGGAAAGCATTATCCTGATTACTCACTTAGAGCAGTACAAAATAGGGAAGTATGGAAGAAAATTCCATCAAGCAGGGGTTAGTTGCAAACTTTCAAGGAGAGAGATCAAGACTGAAGGCACTCTGTTGTCTTTGATGGGTTGGATTCTGTGTTTTATGACACTCCATCCAGTGGTTATCAATATAAGATTTAAGGTAGAGGTAAAGGTTGATGAGGATATAGACGGCTTTGAAATGTTTAGATATGGGTATATCTAGACATGGGTATATCTAGATATGTTGGGAATCCTAAGGCATTTAGTTTTGAGGCCTCCCCTTTTTTCATGGGATCCATCACAAGCTGGTTTTGTTTTATTCAGAAGGTAGATTATGGGTCGATTAGGGATTACTACTAAAAATTTTATACAGAAAGTTTTGAGGCCAATAACCAAGGATTCAGTGCTAGACAGCCTTGGCAGATGTTTTCATTCAAAAATTGATTCAGTCTGTCTGTTATTCATGAAAATTTTGGCTCCATAAGTTGCTTTTGATGATGTGCAGGAAGTTATGTTAGCTCTTGCATTTATGAGATATTTAGAGATACTTGTTTGAACTAACCTTGATGCTAAAAGAGATGACAGATGAGCAAGGGCTAGATTGTCAGTTATAATGATCTTTGTATTGTCTGTGGAGAAGGTGGCTCAGAACTTAAAGCAAATGACAGTAGCTAAAATTCTTGATAAGCGTATGAGATAATTTGATGCTGTTTTGTTGTCGGACTTGATTAGTATGGATTCTGTTCTGGATTTCTCTGATGATAGATTATCCTTAAGACACAAAGTGTTGGTTTTACATCAGAATGATATGCAAATTTGTTTAGTAGAGATATTCTGTCCACAAACATATAATCTGTTCTTTCACATAATAACTCTTGCAACTTATTCTTCGTAGCTCAAGATTTTTCTGAAGTAAGTGCTGTGTGCTAGCTCTGCCTTTTGGCAAAATGTTAGGAACATTAGGTAGAAGTAGTCAGAAGGAACATTAGGTAGGAGACTTTGGAAACACTGTGCTAGTTTCTCTCTGCCATTGCCATTTTATGGGTGAGGCACCAAAAGGCTAAGAAATGGCTCTGATTTTCACCAGTTATGATTTTTTTTTTCTTTTCTTCATTTTCTTTTAAGGCTCCAGTCACCCCCTTTAGGGAATACCCATCAGGATAGAGGAGTCTTATCTCTTTTCAGTGAGACATTATCTGGAAGACACACTTACTAAACTAATGGGAGAGAACAGGCCTTTAGTTAAAGGCCACCATCATCCTCTTATATATAGTCACTGCTATTTGTTATATCAGCATACAGCATTTTGTGCCTACATCTGCCATGAAAATACAAATTAAAATTATGCTGAGAAGAAAAGGAAATTTAAAAAAGCTCCTAAAGCTGCATAAGTTCTTCAAACCCTTAACTATTATGAGGAAAGTGCCCAATTGTCTTGTACATCTCTCAAGAAGAAAAGCGTTTACGTAAAGTTAGATATTTTTAGTTGCTTTGATGCAGGTAAACACAATCTGGATTGAAGATCAGATTCAGCATAACATTCCAGTAAGTATGATGGTCATATAGCAGAAAGGTAAAGTGTTTTTCCATTTCTGGACAAACTGTTCAAACTCCCATTAGTAGAGAAAGGGCCAAGCAATGCTAGATCTTTTCAAGCATAACTGCACTATGCCCTTATTACTCCATACAGACTCATCATGCAAAATCTACATCCATTATCGGTAGGTTTTATTTACATTATATGTATATACAATTTTTTGCACTTTATTTCTTGTTTATATGCTTAAATTCATAATGTTTTTATACTCTACCATATTTTTAATACTTTGATGCAAAAATTATCATGAGAAATCTACCATAGAAACTCCATCACATTGTGTCTTATGGTAAAATTGGTTCCACTACTCAGGTTTTACTTGTTTCATTTTCTAAGGATGTAAATGTGGGGATATCTGTATTCTAGACTTAAACAGCATTGTGTATTAAAGCCTAACCACAATAATACTCTGGCAGGAAGCACTCTTATTAGAATGTCATTTTCCCCAGCTTTTCACTGGTGAGTTCAGAAATCCCATATGTTTAGCTTTGGTTTTACTTCAGTCAGAGATCATCCAAGAAGGTATAATGGATGGGGTGATATTCTCCCAAGGAATGTCATTGAGGATTTACAAATAGAGGCAGAGGACACTTGTTTTAAGGGTATAAAGGATGAGCTTTATTCAGATCCACTTGCAGTAAGTGTCATGAGAGTAAGGGAAAATTTAATTGGTTTTTAGACTCCCATGACCAGTCCATTTGGGCATTTTGCATGGTTGTCAAAAGTCTCAATCGATTGTGGAAAAGGAAAAGGTTATTATGGTGTTCTGCAAAAGGTTAGGAACCTATATCTCTGTTACAGGATTATGTTCAGGAGAAAATAACAAAGGGCGGAACCATCTCTGCAACAGGATTATATTTAGGACAGAGTGACAGACGAGGAAGGCAGTCGAGCAACTTGAGCCCTCGATAATGTCATTTCCCAGATGGTCACTGAATGGTCAAGGGATCTCTTTGTTAAAAGTGAGACATCACTGGGTGTTTGGTTGTAAAAGAATGAGAATTCTTGTGAATTCTTCCCATTTTTGTAAGAGGTTAGAGGGTTTAACCCTCTTCAAGTATAGCACTATCTGAATTGTTTTTGAATTTCTACCATAGTGAGAGAAATGGTTGTATACTCCAAAATCTCCTGTAATTTTTACTAAGTGTAAGATACATTTTCTGTAGTCCTTTTGTTGTATCTACAATGTTTTTATCGCAAATGAATCTGTGGTTATCATATGAAAGTTATGAGGTATAGTTGTGAATGATTTGTTTGATCCCTTTCATTTTCATGTGCTCTGTTTCTTAGCAAAAAGGTTTTTCTTGGTAATTTAGGAAGACCGCATGAATGTTTTTAGGCTTCATTATAATTACTCTTACAATACTATTTTTGATCTTCATTCTGTTCCCATGTTCACCGGCTTTTTTGTGTGTGACTTTTTTGTGTACATGATTGCTGACTTTTAAAGATCAAAGAAAACAGCCCAGATTTTTTGGACATATCTTTTTAGGTGCTAAATCGGACCAGATTAACGGAGAAGGAGAGGAAAGACTGCGAATTGTTTTACCTCAAGTCATTTAGCAGTGAATACTACAGTAGTGGGGGCAAGGAGGATGACTGTAGTGAACTGACAGAAGACTTCATCTCTAAACATCCCACATATCTTCAGCTGGTGAAAGGTAAAGTGATAGTGATGAATTCATAGAGCACATGAAATAAGTTTGTTAGAAGAGTTTATTCTTTGGTCATTCTGTACCCGTTAAGAGTTCTTCCTACTTAATGTGTTTATCTGCTGCATGTACTATCACTGTCCTTTTACCTTAATGTATAGGATCATCATAGATGGTAGATTATATGATGTTATTTGATGGAAATAGAGTGATAGGAAAAACATTAACTTATACAAATGAAGATGTCTTCCTAAGGCTTCCCTTCTGCAATTGTTTGGTTGATTGAAGTGGGTTAAATGTGATTGATATGGATCCATGTAGGTATATTGGTTGCCAATGGGTGGCATTTACCTCAAATGTCAGTATGAATAAACATATACCACTGTGCCACACAGCTCCTACATTTTTTTTTATTATTTTTTTTTTTATTATACTTTGTCGCTGTCTCCCGCGTTTGCGAGGTAGCGCAAGGAAACAGACGAAAGAAATGGCCCCCCCCCCATACACATGTATATACATACGTCCACACACGCAAATATACATACCTACACAGTACATTTTTTTTATTCTGCCTTTTTTTTGCTAGGAAATATAGTATATTCTCATTTCATCCTTACCTTCCCATATAATTTCAATATCAGATTGTTAGCAGATATCATCACTAGCAAATGATCTTTTCTTTTCCACATGCTTTCTTGCCCACATTATGTCACATCCCTTGAAACAGTGACGAAATTAAGGCTTAGGGAGGATCTTGGTTTCTTTTCATTAAGTTTCTGCTGCTTCATCATATCTTGGAAAGTTTGCCACAGTTGTTCATGGATATATCTTAAATCTTGATATCAAAATTCAGTATTGTCTTTTAGATACTGAAGGAATACTGTCATTTTATTGAACAGCATGTTATGCTATGTATATTAATCTCACAATTCCTGTCTTCTGCTCTTCCCATCTCCTCCTTTTCCTTTTCCTTTTCCTTTTCTTGTCATGTTTGCCTTTTTACCTTTTCTCTTCCTTTCCTTTCTCTCCTTTCCTTTGTCATCATTTCATCCTTCTGCCTCATCCTTTATTCTTTATCTTCACATAGCTCTTTTTTTCCTTTTCTTCCTTTTTTTTTCTCTTTTTCCTCAGGTTTTCATTTTTCCTCAGGTTTTCATCTAGATATTTGTCTATCTTTTTTACTCCTTCTGTTCCTTTTGCTTCAGTGTTTGATCTCCCAACCCCTGTCTGTACATACCCTCCTTTTCCTTCACTGCTCCCACTTTCTTTTCATTCATAAGAGACCTTTTGCCCATCCCTACTTTTCATTTCCTTTCTGCCCTTTCTCATCGTCTTTTCTTTTCTTATGCTTTTGTTCTTCCTCATTCCTCTCCCTCTGGAGTTTTATTGGAAAAAGTGGCAAGACAAAACATTATGGGAAAATTAGGAAATGGATTAGAGTTTACAATACAGTAGAAAATTCAGGGTTTGCAAGTGGAGCCATGTCTGATGAAGGAAACTATATTTTTGGGTTTACCATAAGAGATGGTATCAGCCAGTACTCTATAAATAGATGTAAGCGAGAGTATAGTCATGTATTTGGCAGCTGAGGCAAGAGTAAGTGAAACAGTTGGTACAAAAGAGGACCAAGAAAAACTACATGTGGACCTAGTTGAATGTAATGAGGAGAAATTTGAGCAAATATATCATGGAACAAATAAATTCAGTGTGACACCTTCCTGCAAAAGTTGTAAAGGGAAAGAATGGGGATGGAAGAATATGTCAAAGACCTGGGAGTCATTATGAATGAAAAACTTTCATTCATGATAGTTCTCTCAAGCCAGATAATGAATGGCATGATAATTTGAACTTTCTCACGTCACTAGCCTAAACCTGCTTGAGGTTATATCACAAGTGAAAAATCACCTTTGGTGAGGCTGTATCCTTGGGAATACAGTCTCGCCAAAGAGCTTCTCTCTACAAAGGAGTCTATATTTCCTTGCAACTGGAAGTAGTGCAGCCATAGGCTGTAGGAGCCATTGGAAAGGTCCAGGGTAACACCAGATCTCTTCCGTAGAAATTTGTTCTTTGGTAATTATTAATTGATTGATTAATCTGAACTTTCTCAACAAGCCGTGGAAAGCTGATGATGAAGGTGTTGAATGGAAATATAAAGATCAAAATAAAACACTGCTTTGTTGTTTGGTTTTCAGTTAAACAGGTGGAAAGAAACAATTTAGAATACAGGAAACCTTCACAAGTAAAGTTTGTGGTCTGGAGCATATATATGAACTACCACAAGAGGCTACAAAAAATTGAACTCAACAGTCTAACAAGAAAAAGGGAGAAATATATGATGATATATGCCTGACAGCATATAGAAGGCATAGAGTGTAATACTGTAAATCTGAAAATGTCTCAGCTAGGAAGATTCAGAATTTTCAAGTTGGGAGTAATTCCTGAGGATATGCTAAAAGGAAATGAAAATATGCAAGGGTCTTGGAGAAAATCATGGGAGATTACATTAGAAACATGAGCATTCCTAGATGAACCTCAAATTTATGATTACTGAGGAGTAGTGGCGGAGGAACAGTATCATTAAACAAGTAAGATCTGCAGTGAGTTCACATGCTAGCTCTTCCATTCTGGCAAAATCTTGTGGGTATTAGTGGAAAGGTACTCTTTTTTTTCCCTCCTTCTTTCCATTCCCTGTTTTTTACTTTGTCATCACTTCTTGTTGCTACACATGTACATATTCATACTTGCTTGCCTTCATCCATTCCTGGTGCAACCATGCCCCACAGGAAACAGCATCGCTACCCCCTGCTTCAACGTGGTAGCACCAGGAAAATAAACAAAAAAGGCCACATTCGTTCACACTCAGTCTCTAGCTGTCATGTGTAATGCACTGAAACCACAACTCCCTTTCCACGTCTAGGCCCCTCAGACCTTTCCATGGTTTACCCCAGACTTTTCACATGCTGTGGTTCAGTCCATTGACAGCATGTCGACCCTGGTATACCACATTTGTTCCAATTCACTCTATTCCTTGCACGCCTTTCACTCTAATGTATGTTCAGGCCCTGATCGCTCAAAATCATTTTCACTCCATCCTGCCACCTCCAAGTTGGTCTCCCACTTCTTGTTCCCTTCACCTCTGACACATATATCCTTTGTCAATCTTTCTTCACTCATTCTCTCCATATGTCCAAACCATTTCAATACACCTTCTTCTGCTCTCTCAACCACACACTTTTTATTACCACACTTCTTCAAAATCTTTTTCACTCCATCCTTCTACCTCCAATTTGGTATCCCACTTCTTCTCGTTCCCTCCACCTCTGACACATATATCCTCTTTGTCAATCTTTCCTCACTCATTCTATCCATGTGACTAACCCATTTCAATACACCCTCTTCTGCCCTGTCAACCACACTCTTTTTATTACCACTCATTTCTCTTACCCTTTCATTACTTACTCGATCAAACCACCTCACAAGTCATATTGTCCTCAAACATCTCATTTCCAACACATCCACCCTCTTCCGCACAACCCTATCTATAGCCCACACTTTGCAACCATATAACATTTTTAGAACCACTCTTCCTTCAAACATTCCCATTTTTGCTTTCCGAGATAATGTTTTCACCTTCCACACATTCTTCAGTGCTCCCAGAACCTTCACCCTCTCCCCTACCCTGTGACACACTTCCTTTTCCATGCATGGTTCCGTCTGCTGCCATATCCACTCCGAGATACCTAAAACACTCCACTTCCTCCAGTTTTTCTCTATTCAAACTTACCTCCCAATTGACTTGTCCCTCAACCCTACTGTACCTAATAACCATGCTCTTATTCACATTTACTCTCAGCTTTCTTCTTTCACACAGTTTACTAAACTCTGTCACCAGCTTCTGCAGTTTCTCACCCTAATCAGCCACCAGTGATAAAATGAATAATATAAATCATTTACATAATGAATGATATAAATGAATGAATGTAATAATGCACCAAAACCACAGCTCCCTTTCCACATCCAGGCCTCACAAAACTTTCCATGGTTTACCCCAGACGCTTCACATGCCCTGGTTCAATCCATTGACAGCACGTCGACACCCAGTATACCACAGCGTTCCAATTCACTCTATTCCTTGCACGCCTTTTACCCTCCTGCATGTTCAGGCCCTGATCACTCAAAATCTTTTTCACTCCATCTTTCCACCTCCAATTTGGTCTACTACTTCTCATTCCCTCCACCTCTGACACATATATCCTCTTTGTCAATCTTTCCTCACTCATTCTCTCCATGTGACCAAACCATTTCAAAACACCCTCTTCTACTCTCTCAACCACACTCTTTTTATTACCACACATCTCTCTTACCCTTTCATTACTTACTAGATCAAACCACCTCACACCACATATTGTCCTCAAACATCTCATTTCCAGCACATCCATCCTCCTCTGCATAACTCTATCTATAGCCCACGCCTACAACCATATAACATTGTTGGAACCACTATTCCTTCAAATATACCCATTTTTGCTTTCCTTTCCAAGATAACATTCTCGACTTCCACACATTTTTCAACGCTCCCAGAACTTTCACCTCCTCCCTCAACCCTACTGTACCTAATAACCTTGCTCTTATTCACATTTACTCTCAGCTTTCTTCTTTCACACACTTTACCAAACTGTCACCGCCCTCTGCAGTTTCTCACCCGAATCAACCACCAGCGCTGTATCTTCATATAATTGATGAGATAGCCTTGATTACGGCCTCATCTGCCTGAGCCGTATCAGCTAACATAAAAAGAGTTACCATCAGCTTGTTTTTATGTGTTTTTGCTGCATTGGTGCAGCCAAGAATTGTTACACTATCTTTGGAATTCTTATCCCCGGATGGAGACTCCTTGATACCTTGGGCAAGGGTTTTTCTTGGCGTACGATGCCAATACAGGGCAGATTCGTCAGCATAATGCACTTGTTTTGGGGCTAAGTTTTCCACTGCCACTAGCTGTGCAAGTTCATCCACACACTATGTGCTGAAATTCCGTCTCCACTTAATCTTGTGTAAACATCCTTACAAGTATTCAGTCATAGTCAGCTTTGATTTTCCATGAAAAATTTGGCCTGCTCGGTAACCATCTACCCAGAAATTCTTACACCTTCACTATGTTGGAGCTTAGACCACTTTATAAGTATACTGCCTAATTTCAAAGTTTTCTGGAACTTAAACTTTTCTTTCATTTCAGCAAAAAAATTAAAAATCTCCTTTTGTTTCTCATACGCAGTTGACGATCTGATCTCATAGTACTTACACAAAGTGTTTACAGAAGTTCCTTAATCCTTTTTCCGGCAACTGTACCTCTCCATGCATAGATAATGATTAATGCTTAGGCTTATTAGCACTAGCACCATCTTCTCTTGATTACCTTGGCTGTAGTGTAAACAGAGTTTGGTGCCTTAGTGCTGCTAACTTGCTAACAGTGCCATCCTGGTGGCTGATCCATAAACTAATGGTGCGAGATTCAAAACATGGCAGACCACAGAGTACTGGAGTAGAAAGGTACAACCTATATAATGGTGTCCGACAAGAATTAAATTTCAGTAATAAGTATAGTGGCATTAGTAGTAAGGAAAAGGAAGAACATTGGGCTTGTGATTGTTCAGAAAAAGGAAATGCTGTAGACTTTAGGCAAGGGTGAGTATGCATAATCTGTGTGACTTTTGACATTAGATCTTCAAAGATTTATGAAAAAGAAGCATTGTAAAGTGTTACTGAAGTTTTTACATCTTTTCTAATGTGACTTGTTTAATTTACAATTATGATTGCATCTTTTAAAGAGCAGTTCAATGTTGATGTCATCAAACTATTTTGAAAATTAAAAGGTTGTGATAAAGTCACCCTTTACTCTTTTCTCCTCCATGATGGACAGATGTATGGCTTTTAACTGGTTCCTGTAACTCTGCTTTGTTTAACAGTCAGATTAACTTATAGATTTATTTAAAGAAAATTTTGTGTTGCTGCTGTTTCTTGAACATTAGAACATTAGGAAGTATGTTATGACCAAGTGATAGAAGTCTAACCCTCATCAGCATGCTCCAAATCAAAAGACATGTTTTCTGTGAAGACAAATGTTATCTCTGTACAGACATGTGTTAAATGATACCAGGCTGTGCTCTCTTACCCAAATCTGTATGTGTTCACAGTTCATGGCACACCTGTGGATGAAACCCTCTACAATAACCAGAAAAGTCAGAAGCTCAAGTATCTCAAAATTGAATTAAAGATTATAACTCCGGATGATGATGAGAGAGAACCCTGCTTTAAGTCATTTTTACCATCAACAAAACTGGCCAAAGTGAAAATGATGATAAAACGACATCTCAAAATCAACCCTGCTGCCCATGTAAAGCTTAGTTATTACGCCAGTAGGGTGAGTTTATATACGCTGTGTCAGAGTCATTGAGTTGTGTCCTGGACCTTTTGGTCTACTGTAGTAAAGCTTAGATATGTAGGAAGTGCTCATCGAAAAATTTGTGATCTTTATTTTTAAAAGGGAGACCTCTATGTGTGAAACATAAAAGATCCAAATAGAAGGAGATATGTTTGCAGCAATAATGATATTTAAGTATTGTAAGATATTTTCTGCTTATCCAGTTATTGGCATAAACTAGAACAGCTTACTGTGGAGGCCATGCAAAGTAATGATTTGATGATAGGTAATGGTCTAGCTTATCAATGATAGAATTTAGAGAGGCTCTGTAAAAAGGAACAGATAGTTATAAAAAGAAAAAAGGAATAACAGCTGCAGTATATCGTAAGAAATGCATGAGAAAATGAAGAATGAGAGATATGGATGGAGAGGGAATGAGCTGAAAAGTTGAGCTAAGACAGCACTTGGTTGGAAGAGACTGGAAGTGTGCCAGAAAACTATGAAGTCGGATATATAAAGGGAAAGGGAGTTGGAGTGAGGCATGGAGATTTTGTAATGTTTTCTTATAGTGTGAGTCAGACGTATAGAAAGGTTGTAATTGTGGTAAGGATTACAGAATCCATAGATGCTGAGGAATAAGGAAGATTACAAAAGTAAGTGTGTGTGTGTTTGTGTGTAGGTTAGGTTTGTTTTTTAACTTTGGATGGTTGTGGAAGATATTTTGGATATAAAGTTTCCCCAGCCATGGTATAGACTTCATTCACTGGTGAAAGTCCTAAGTGAGGCCAGGCCTTGAATGAAATGTAAAATTAGGAAAAGGGAAAAGAGAAGTATGAAGAAAAGGAGAAGATATTTTGAAGAATTTTCAAGGAGGTGGGGAAACGTGCCTTTTAAAAAGAGGCAGGTCATGAGAAGAATCGTATGAGAAGATAAAGAGATCCAAAGCTTAGCAGTCTAGGTAAAGAGACAGACTTAGCAATGGTCCACCTCAAGTTGTCCCTGGCCAAGAGTATACATGTGACCCTGTGGTTTGCCAGGTATTGTATGATGTAATTAATGAGAACAGGAATATTAGAAGTAGTAAGTAGGAACATTAGGCAGGAGCATTAGGTAGAAGTGGTCATTAGGAATAATAGGAAGGGCCTTTGCAAACACTGTGCTAGAGTTACACTCTGCCAGTGGCCTGTTAAGGATGAGGCACTAAAGACTAAGAAGCAGCACTGGAGTTCACTAATTATGGAGACTCCATTGCCATAGCCACCCTCTTGAGGGACTTCCTGTTGGGAACGGGTATCAGAGATATAGATAGACAGGTAGATAATTGATGAGAGAGACACACAAACTACCAGTTTTTGGAGGCAGAAACTGAAGTCTATTGACGATACAGAATTGCTTTATATTTAGATTATAAGAAACCACATGAATAGATATGTATCTTTGGAAATTTTAGATGAAAGTAGAGCATGTTTAAGGGTAAATGGTGGTCTAATATAATCATGAATGTCCAGTAGAACTGTGTAATGTCAGTAGCCAGTAATGTTATATGGATGTGGCAGTTTATGAGAATGGGTGTTGCTAGACAATGTTGGTTGTTTGTAGATCAAACAAGGTTTCTAGATGGGCAAGCTACTGAGGAAGTGATGAGTCAGTAGTTTTAAAAACTACCCTCCCAAGTAAAGGCTAACCTCTTGCCTATCTCAAGTGGAGTTAGATCAGATTAGGACATGCATGAGGAACTTTAGTCATGTCCCTGAGTTTTTATGAGCCTGATAGTGCTTTAAACTTTGAAATCCTTCAGGTCCCATTTTAGACAAATTTCAAAATTTGAAAAAACATAGTATAAGGGGTCCACTTATTATGAAATCTGTAAGGTGTTAGTAGCTCAGCTTTAACATGCTTAACAAAATTCCACATTGGCTAGTGTCCCACCTTTAAATGGAAGCACCCTATTCTAGCTGCTCTCTACTTGACAGTTGACAAAATTCTTTCAACCAGGCTGTGTTTGATTTCAAAAAAGTTTGATAATTCTGACACAGAAATGTGATGAATTTGATGTTATTTCCAGAATTTATAGAATGAAGTCAGATATTAGATGTGTGGTTCCTGCATTTATAGTGTAAAACCTGGTGTTATGATATACTTTTTTATTTTCTTATTGCTATAGTTTACCAAATTACTTCCATTTTGAGAAATAGTAAATAGTGCTAGCAGTTTTTGAGTGAGTTGACTGCATGTGGCAAAGCCTTAACCTTGCCTTAATCACCTGTTCTTATGGATAGACTCCAGACGTCAGGTCAGTCTCATGTCCTATTTACATAACATTTAATATTTATGTGCATGGGTTGGTCATCTGTGCTGTATGCCAAGAAACTAGGAAGTATTAGATCATACATTAGTACAGTATTTAGTTATAATTAACCTTTAGGTTAGCATGCAGTGCAGGTACACCACTGATTTTCCAGCACTTTGGTTCCATAGCATTGCCGGATTAACCAATTTGCCGGACCAACAGTGGTCACGTAATGATAATTCATCAACACGCCTCTAATCCACTAATTATACATCTTCTGTGTGTCTGAAGTATACCATGGACTGCTAGAAATTTAAATTAAACAAATATTAGATGTTTGAGCACCCTAAGATGGTAAGTCTGTCCTTAGATTGTTTGAATCCTATGGGGTCTTCTTCATCTTGTTAGTTTTTTCCTAGGTGTGCATTTCCAGAATAATGCAGTTTTGTCTCCATTATACACCTATTCAGGACTGAGGTGCTCGTCAGCTATGAGTTTCACAAATTCATCCACATACTTGGCAGCTCCTTCGTGGTTTGCAGACCGCTTTTTAAAGCCATCCTTCACTATAGTCACGCTTTTGTTGTAATTTAATTTCTTTATGGAACAACTTAGCCTGGTCCATTACCATGCTGCCTGATGAGTCCACTCCATCACTCCAATGCTGTTGAAACCATTGATTGTGCTCAGTACTCTTACCATCTTTCTTAGTTCTTCTAATCATCATTTGCTTCTTGGAACTGCTGTCTGCATAGAATTTCAATATTTTTTCCCTTTGCTTCTCTATATCATAAACAGTTAATGAACTGATACTGTAGATGTCACACAGCTTACGCACCAAAACAGCATGGTCCATTTTTTTTCAACAGTTCTGCTTATTCTTGGATTGATATGGACTGGTGTTTACGTTTGACACCATGACTTACAATCACATATGTCTTAGAAGCCATATCTGTGGTCAAATTTAAGCAAATTAAGCTAAGAATCTCACAGAATTTTGGTATCACCAACAAGTGCAGTGTAAAGAATGTAAATAAGCGAGCCCCACACATAACGCTATCTGTGGCCTCCAAGTAAACTATTCTGGTGGCTGCGGTAATTTCAAGTCCCCTTACATAATTTTGTCCAGACTAAAGGTGCCGAACCATCAGTTGCTGAAAATTTGGTGGTGTACCAGTACTAGAAATGCAGATTCATTCAGTGATAGTGGGTAATGAACTGGAAACACTATCCATATGCTGGGCCATGCAGACAATCCCAACATGTTAAAAGTTCATCGTAGTCAGTACTCATACTACAGGTACACTTTCATAAAAATCAAGAAGCTCATATTCTTAATACAGTACAATGATGGCACTAAAGGAACTAGTTGGGTGTTACATGAAACAGTAAAACATGCAGTTCTCAGAGATGGTAATGAGGGATTTCAATTATAAAGAGACTGGCTGGCAGAATGTGCATTGTCGGCATCTGTGATCTGTTTAGTAAGTAGTAGTTGGTAGGCAGCCAGTGACCAGGGAGATGTATTACCAGTACTACCCACATAGGTATCGGGAGGGTTAATTATGGCTGCGTAGTAATTCAGCACATCAGTGGTTGTCACGTTGCCCTCTCTGACCCAGGTAGCTGTTTTCCTTTCTGTCTCACCCACACATGGACTACTGGCTGTCTTTCTACAAACATCCAATCTCTCCATGTCATACATAAGATGACAACACTTAACTCTCAACTCATTCTTAGTTATTCTGTATTTTCCTCCAGTGAGCACTGTGTGCTAGCCCTGCATTTTGGCAAAATGGTCAGAGCAGTAGGCAGACGTTTGTAGGAACACTTGGGCAGGAGCATTAGGCAGAAGTAGCCACTAGGAACATTAGGAGCCAATGCAAATGCTAGAGTTGCCCTCTGCCAGTGGCCTGTTAAGGATGAGGCACTTAAGTCTAAGAAGCAGCACTGGAGTTCACTAATTATGGAGACTCTACTTCCGTGGCCATCCCTTTGAGGGGATTTGAATTGGGAATAGGAATCAAAAGTATAAATAGATAAATAGGTAGAGGTGACCTGTTCATGGTCCTTCTCACTTACATCTTGCTTTCAAGTAAGGCATACTTGCAAGTTGATACAGAAAGATTCATTCCTTTGTTGGCGAATCAGCACCATGTTTCAGAATGTAAAGGGGCCAATTTGCCTTTCATCATAAAACAAGCACTGAGTGAGATGAAAAACAGTGTATGGAAATTTTGAAGTATGATTGTATCTTTCAAATTTCAGGATGGAGAGAAATTTGAAATTCCAATGGACAACGACATGCAGGAAATGTCATACTATTCCATAGGCACGGGTGATACACTTCTTGTTAGATGGTAAAATGGGCTTCCACTTAACAGCAATGCTATGTAAGTATATACTCATCAGTATGGGTATTTCTGTTGTTTTTTTGAAGTAAATGAATTGTATATATATGATTATAATATATTAAAAATTTTCAAGGCACCTAG
This sequence comes from Panulirus ornatus, assembly GCF_036320965.1. Taxonomy (NCBI): domain Eukaryota; kingdom Metazoa; phylum Arthropoda; class Malacostraca; order Decapoda; family Palinuridae; genus Panulirus; species Panulirus ornatus. Next base: position 18,695,461 of record NC_092270.1, read on the forward strand.
CCCAGTTTCAGGATTTGGATTTAGAGAGTAGGGAAGCACATTAAAAGATCAATAGCTTCACTTATTCCCATCTTTAATCAAGCCTGCCTGAGCTTATACAGGCTGCCAAATTACAGCCCCATCCCAACCATTATGAACATCAGTAATCAGTTGACTATGGCTGCTGGTGGTTTAATGAACTCCTTATTATTAAGGGTAGTGAGTAGTAGGGGAAAAAGAAGTAAAGTTGCTACTGAAAGAGAATAGTGAAGCATTTGGATGTTACTTAAGGGAAGGAGTTCAGATAATTAGGAATGTTACTGAGAAAGTGGCAGGAGCTCAAGAGGAAGGTGCAGGGGTTAAAAAAGAGAGCAAATGAAAGTTGGGATGAGTATCAGTAAACTTTACTGAGAATGAGAAAATGTTTGATTGGAGGTTAATTATGTGCAAAAAACAAGAGAACATACAAGAACACTGGTGAAGGGGGCAAAAGGGAAAGTGGTAACATGTAGTGATATGAGAGGAGATGGAGTATTATGAAGGATTGTAGAATGTGTTTGATGATAGGGTGACTGATGTAGGGGGCTTGGGTTGGGGCAGTATGTGAAGAATAAGATGTTATGGAAGGAGGTTAACATTGTGATAAAAACAAGAGAACAAATTGGAGCATCGGTGAAGGAGGCAAATGAGGAAGTGTTAGCAGGTAGTGATGAGGTGAGATGAAGTAAGTTTTCGGAAGGACTGTAGAAGTTGTTTGATGATATGGTGTTAGATGTAAGGTGTTTGGGTAAATGGAGGAATGTGAAGTGAGATAAACATGGGAAGGAGTTTAGTTTAGAGAAAGAGATGGTGAAAGCCTTACATGAGATGAAATGTGAGAAGATGGCTGGAGTGGATGATGATGATGTTGAATTTCTTAAGAAAGAGGGTGACTGTGTTGTTAATTGGTTAATTAAGACTTTCATTGTATGCATGGATCATGGGTAGGTACATGAGGATTGGTGGATTGCAAGTATAGTGCCACTTTATTGAGGCAAGGAGGGCAAAGATGGGTGTTCAGACGATAGAAGCACAAGATTTTTTTTAGTATATCTCGTAAGATGTGTGGAAGAGTGGTGATTGAAGGGTGAAGGCATGAACAGAGCATCATATTGGGGAGGAACAATGTGGTTTTAGAGGTGGCACAAGATGTGCGAATCAGGTGCTTCTTGTACACAATGTATGTGAGAAGTATTTGGAGAAACAGAAGGATATGTATGTGGCATTTATGCATCCTGAGAAATCTTATGATAGAGTTGATAGAGATGCCTTATGGAAGGTCTTAAGAATATATGGTGTGGGAAGAAAGCTCCTGGAAGCAGTGAAGTTTTATCAAGGGTGTAAGGCATGTGTAAGAGTAGGTAGAGAAGAGAATGAGTGGCTCCAAATGAAAGTTGGTCTGTTGCAGGTGTGTGTGTGATGGCACCATAGCTGATTGATTTATTCGTGGATGAGGTGGGGAGAGTGGTAAATGCAAAATGCAAGAGTCTTGGAGAGAGTGGTGTGTATGCAATCTGTAGGGGATGAGGGGAAAGTTAGTCATTTGTTGTTTGCTGGTGACTCAGCACTGGTGGGAGATTTGGATGAAAAACTGCGGAAGTTGGTGACTAGTTGGTAGAGTGTATGAAAGAAGGAAGTTGAAAGGGAGAGGTTAGCTGGGGGTGTCAGGTTGAATGGAGAAAACTGGGAGGAAAATGTTTTGAAGCATTTTAAATACCATGGAAGCAGAAGTTAGTCATAGGGTGGGTGAGGGGGAGGTTCTAGAAGCAGTGAAGAATGTGTGGAACAGAGAACATTATCTGGGAGGATGAAAATGGCTATGTTTGAAGGTATGGTAGTACCAGCAGTGTTGTATGAATGTGAGTTGTTGGCTTTAGATGAGGATATGCAGAGAAGGGTGGATATTTATATATTTTTAATTTTTTCATAATTAGCATTTCCCAAGTTAGCAAGGTAGTGCAAGGAACAAAAGAAGAAAAGCCACCTCTGCTTCATTCAGACACCCCCTACTAATGTGTCCCTTAACCCTGCTGAACTTAATGACCTTGCTTTTATTCACTGATGTACCTGTTTGCTCTTTTGTTTTTGCACATAATTTACTTCCCTCCAAAACATCTGTTTTATTCACCCTAAAGTTTTTTGATGCTCGCTCACCTCCAACTCTCACTTGCCCTCTTTTTCATCCCTGCACTGAACCAGGGCATGTGAAATGTCTGGGGTAAACCACAGAAAGGTCTGTGGGACCTAGATGTAGATAGGGAGCTGTGGTTTTGTTTCATTACTCATGACATTGAGAGAATGGATGCGAGTGGATGTGGCCTTTCTTCATTTGTGTCCTGCGCTACTTCACTGACTTGGGGGTTGGTGATGCTGTTTCCTGTGGGGTGGTGAGGCACTGGAAATGGATAAAAGCGAGTAAGTATGAATATGTATGTGTTGCAAGAGGTCAGAGTAGTGTGTGTGATCTAGTATTTGCTGATAACCACAAGGAAAATGAAACATATGTTCTCATGTGCACCTTCATGTAATGATCACATTGTCAGGGGAGATACAAGAATGAGATAGAAGACGTAGAGCACTCAATTGATTTACAAGGAAGAGACGTAGCTAAGACACCATTGGGAAACAAGTGTTATTGGATGGTGGTGTTCGGGTCTGGCATCATGCCTGTCATAAAATGTTATTATGTGGACAGGGAAGGAAACTGTTAATAAATTTTGTGTACAACAGAGCTATCCAGTCTGTATAGACCTTCACTGATATCAATGTTACAATTCTTTTGTGTATTTAATGATAGAAGATTCAATGATATTTCTCATGGTGAAGGAGCTACAGTTCATAACTGAATTAGAATTACTCCAGTCCATGCAATGGTCATAATTTTAACGTGATTAAACAAAGCATTTGATTCTTGTCCTGTTCTTATACAGGACTAATCCAAAATGCTCCAAAATCTGAAACTTTTTGAGCGGCGACATGACATTACAAGTGGAAAATTTCCACTCCTGACCTCACTTGCCCATGCTGGGCTCTGATGCTCTGTTGGCGCCAGTTTGTTGTAAACCATTGTCACTGCCAGACCTACGTGCATTACTCACTGTTTTTTGTTTATTCTCTGCTCTCTTGTACAAAGATATGTTGAAAATGTCAAAAATGCCAGCAGATACCCCTATGGGTATCTGAAATAGCTGAAATGGTTTTGAATGAAGGTGATCATGATAATAGAGATAATGAAGATGACTTTGTTAACACTGCAGAAAAAGTTCTTATAGACAACATAGTGAAAATGTGTGATGGACTTATTGAAGGACTAGAGCAGCATGCATTCATAACAGAACAAGAAATCATGTCAGTTTATAAAATCAGAGAGAGACATCTAAGACAAAAACCATTGTTAATGAAGCAGATGACTCTGGAGGAAACATTTAAAAAAGCCATCCAGCAGAATGCCTCCTCATCCCTAGAGGACCCACTTCTGATCCCTCATCTTCCTCTGATGTCCCTTCTCATGATGATGTCAACTGTGATGTACCCTCCCCATCAAGTTTTTCAGGCCTTATGTAATTCTAATATTTGTTGCTGCATTTATCTTCTTTTGTAAGCAGAGATCAAGTTTTTTTGGTAGGTGCAAAACATTATTTTCATGTGAAATCTGAATTTCATCTCCACCTAAAATGCCACGATTGATTATAACATGACCAGCAACTTATTTAGGGTGATTGTGCTGAATGTGAATGGGATGACTGTGGAGAATAAAAAGAGGGAGATTGTAGAGAGGTTTAAAAGTTGTAGCTTGGATTTACTAGGGATTGGGAATTTGGCAGGGTGTGTAGAGTGAAAATGGAAATGTATACAAGTTATTTTGTATTTTAACTTTCTAAAAGGGGAAATAGGAGTCATGCGGGGAGTGCTCATCCTCCTAGAAGGCTCATATTGGGTGTCTAAATGTGTGTAGATGTAACCAAGATGAGAAAAAGGAGAGATAGGTAGTATGTTTGAGGAAAGGAACCTGGATGTTTTGGCTCTGAGTGAAACTAAGCTCAAGGGTAAAGGGGAAGAGTAGTTTGGGAATGTCTTGGAAGTAAAGTCAGGGGTTGGTGAGAGGACAAGAGCAAAGGAAGGAGTAGCACTACACCTGCAGCAGAAGTTGTGGGAGTATGTGATAGTGTAAGAAATTAAACTACAGATTGATGTTAGTAAAACTGAAAGTGGATGGAGAGAGATGGGTGGTTATTGGTGCCTATGCACCTGGGCATGAGAGGAAAGATCATGAGAGGCAAGTGTTTTGGAAGCAGCTGAGTGAGTGTGTTAGCAGCTTTGATACACGAGACCAGGTTATAGTGATGAGTACTTTAGATGCAAAGGTGAGTAATGTGGCAGTTGAGGGTATTATTGGTGTACATGGGGTGTTCAGTGATGTAAATGAAAATGGTGAAGAGCTTTTAGATTTATGTGCTGAAAAAGGACTGGTGATTGGGAATACCTGGTTTAAAAAGAGAGATATACATAAGTATACGTATGTAAGTAGGAGAGATGGCCAGAGAGCGTTATTGGATTAGGTGAAAATTGATAGGTGTGTGAAAGAGAGACTTTTGGATGTTAATGTGCTGAGAGGGGCAACTGGAGGGATGTCTGATCATTATCTCGCAGAGGCAAGGGTGAAGATTTGTAGAGGTTTTCAGAAAAGAAGAGAGAATGTTGGGGTGAAGAGAGTGGTGAGAGTAAGTGAGCTTGGAAAGGAGACTTGTGTGAGGAGGTACCAGGAGAGATTGAGTGCAGAATGGCAAAAGGTGAGAGCAAATGAGGTAAGGGGAGTGGGGGAGGCATGGGATGTATTTAGGGAAGCAGTGATGGCTTGTGCAAAAGATGCCTGTGGCATAAGAAAGGTGGGAGGTGGGCAGATTAGAAAGGATAGTGAGTGGTGGGATGAAGAGGTAAGATTGTTAGTGAAAGAGAAGAGAGAGGTGTTTGGATGATTTTAGCGGTGAAGTAGTGCAAATGAGTGGGAGATGTATAAAAGAAAGAGGCAGGAGGTCAAGAGAAAGGTGCAAGAGGCAAAAAAGGGCTAATGAGAGTTGGGGTGAGAGAGTATCATTAAATTCTAGGAAGAATAAAAAAGATGTTTTGGAAGGAGGTAAATATAGTGTGTAAGACAAGAGAACAAATAGGAACATCAGTGAAGGGGGCTAATGGGGAGGTAATAACAAGTAGTGGTGAAGTGAGAAGGAGATGGAGTGAGTATTTTGAAGGTTAGTTGAATGTGTTTGATGATAGAGTGGCAGATATAGGGTCTTTTAGTCAAGGTGGTGTGTGAAATGAGAGGGTCAGGGAAAATGGTTTGGTAAAAAGAGAAGAGGTAGTGAAAGCTTTGCAGAAGATGAATGCCAGCAAGGCAGCAGGTTTGGATGGTATTGCAGAGGAATTTATTACAAAAGGGGGTGACTGTGTTCTTGATTGGTTGGTAAGTGTATTCAGTGTATGTATGGTTCATGGTGAAGTGCCCGAGGATTGGCATAATGCATACATAGTGCCAATGTACAAAGGCAAAGGGGATAAAGGTGAATTTTCAAATTACAGAGGTATAAGTTTGTTGAATATTCCTGGGAAATTATATGGGAGGGTATTGATTGAGAGGGTGAGGGCATGTACAGAACATCAGATTGGGGAGGAGCATTGTGGCTTCAGAAGTGGTAGAGGATGTGTGGATCGGGTGATTGCTTTGAAGAATGTTGTGAGACATTCTTAGAAAAGCAGATGGATTTGTTTGTAGCATTTATGGATCTGGAGAAGGCATATGATAAGGTTCATGGAGATGCTTTGTGGAAGGTATTATGAGTATATGGTGTGGTAGGTAAGCTGCTAGAAGCAGTGAAAAGTTTTTACCAATGATGTAAGGCATGTGTGCGAGTAGGAAGAGAGGAGAGTGATTGGTTCCCACTGAATGTTGGTTTGCAGCAGGGGTGTGTGATGTCCCCATGGTTCTTTGATTTGTTTATGGATGGGGTGGTTAGGGAGCTAAATGCAAGAGTTTTGGAGAGAGGAGTGAGTATGCTGTCTGTTGTGGATGAGAGGGCTTGGGAAGTGAGTCAGTTGTTTTTTGCCAATGATATAGCTTTGGTGGCTGATTCGAGTGAGAAACTCAGAAGTTGATGACTAAGTTTGGAAAAGTGTGTGAAAGGAGAAAGTTGAGAGTAAATGTGAATAAGAGCAAGGTAATAATATTAGGTTCTGTAGGGTTGAAGGACAAGTGAATTTGGATGTAAGTTTGAATGGAGAAAAATTGGAGGAAGTAAAGTGTTTTAGATATCTGGGAGTGGACTTAGCAGCGAATGGAACCATGGAAGCAGAAGTGAGTCACTGGGCGAGGGTTCTGGGAGCAGTAAAGAATGTTTGGAAGGAGAGAATGTTATCTCAGAGAGAAAAAATGGGTATGTCTGAAGGAATAGTAGTTCCAATAATATTATATGGTTGTGACGCATGGGCTAGCTTGGGTTGTACAGAGGAGATTGGATGTGTTGGAAATGACATGTTTGAGGACAATATGTGGTGTGAAGTGGTTCGATTGAGTAAGTAATGAAAGGGTAAGAGAGATGTGTGAAAATAAAAAGAGTGTGGTTGAGAGAGCAGAAGAGGGTGTATTGAAATGGTTTGGACATATGGAGAGATTGAGTGAGGAAAGATTGACAGAGGATATGTGTCAGAGGTGGAGGGAACAAGGAGAAGCGGGATACCAAATTGGAGGTGGAAAGATGGAGTGAAAAAGATTTTGAGTGATCAGGGCCTGATTATACAAGAGAGTGAGAGGCTTGCAAGGAATAGAGTAAATTGGAACAATGTGATATACCGGGATTGACGTGCTGTCAGTGCACTGAACCAAGGCATGTGAAACGTCTGGGGTAAACCATGGAAAGGTGTGTGGGGACTGGATGTGGATAGGGAGCTGTGGTTTTTGTGCATTACACATGACAGCGAGAGACAGAGTGTGAATTAATGTGGCCTTTTTTGCCTGTTTTCCTGGCACTATCTCCCTGGAGACATGAAAGTGACATTTATGCAAAATAATGTATGGTGGAGCAACATATAATGGGACCCTTTCTATATGTATTTATGTATGTATATAGAATGACTTTTGAGTTCTGTAGAATTCTAGCAGAGACCACTGAAATATATCTGAAATGCTTGACGCCATAATTTTGATTTAAGTGAGCATTACCAGAGTTGTCAGATATCAAACTGTTAAACATATTGATATTAGGACTGCACATGGGGCAAAATGCCAGTGCAACTGTGAAAGAACATCCCATCTGGAAAACTGAAATAAAGTTTATGGGGATCAAAAGATTTCAGTAACTATGTAATCATGATTATGCAGCATAATCTTAGAATTCCTAACCACATAAAACTTTAGGGATAGGTGTCATAGAGATTTCTTTGTATACCTAATGAAATTTTTTAAGTAGAGATCAGCTGATTCCTGGTAAAGCTCGAATGCTTTTTGAAATTGTATTTTTTTTTCATGATAACATCTATTTTCTTTTGATATCAAGGCTAAGAAAAGAGGATGTATCCTTCAGTATAATGCTTTCATTTGGTGGGCAGGATGCAAGTGAGAACTAAAGGTTAATTGAGAGTTGCTTTATAAGGGGAATGATTGGTTTCACTGGGGAGGTGAGAGAAAAGTGTTATTTCACTTTGGCAGCATAGCAGAAAAGAATTCAGAAAGATTCTATTAAGGAAGAAAAAATGGACAGCCTAAGATGCTTATGAAAGGAGAACTTCTCCATGCATTCTTTAGATGTTTTCATTCACCACAATTGGGAAAAAAAAACCTTGTGGTGATTCATAGTGTATTTAATTTACATAATAGAAGTTTCTTGATTTGAATCTAACTTCAGAAAATTATGTGGGAAGTTAATAATGTATTCCAATACTTCTCATATATTTGTCAAGTTTAAAAGCCCTCTTTTGATTTCAGATAGGTGTGAAGCAGCTTTTAAGGTGTACTCCTGTCGCACATAAAGAGAGATTGCCTCATTAAGCATCAATGCAGGTGGTCAGTGTAGGGTATGATTGTAAAGCAGGAACAAGGAAGTATAAAAATAGCCTCTAATGCCCTCATATGGTTTACTAGTAATAATTATATTTGGAAACATCACAGTTACACACACACACACACACATATATATATATGGATCAAGTCAATTGGGAGGTAAGTTTGAATGGAGCAAAACTGGAGGAAGTAAAGTATTTTAGATATCTGGGAGTGGATCTGGCAGCGGATGGAACCATGGAAGCGGAAGTGGATCATAGGGTGGGGGAGGGGGCGAAAATCCTGGGAGCCTTGAAGAATGTGTGGAAGTCGAGAACATTATCTCGGAAAGCAAAAATGGGTATGTTTGAAGGAATAGTGGTTCCAACAATGTTGTATGGTTGCGAGGCGTGGGCTATGGATAGAGTTGTGCGCAGGAGGATGGATGTAATGGAAATGAGATGTTTGAGGACAATGTGTGGTGTGAGGTGGTTTGATCGAGTAAGTAACGTAAGGGTAAGAGAGATCTGTGGAAATAAAAAGAGCGTGGTTGAGAGAGCAGAAGAGGGTGTTTTGAAATGGTTTGGGCACATGGAGAGAATGAGTGAGGAAAGATTGACCAAGAGGATATATGTGTCGGAGGTGGAGGGAACGAGGAGAAGTGGGAGACCAAATTGGAGGTGGAAAGATGGAGTGAAAAAGATTTTGAGTGATCGGGGCCTAAACATGCAGGAGGGTAAAAGGCACACAAGGAATAGAGTGAATTGGAACAATGTGGTATACCTGGGTCGACGTGCTGTCAATGGATTGAATCAGGGCGTGTGAAGCATCTGGGGTAAACCATGGAAAGATCTGTGGGGCCTGGATGTGGAAAGGGAGCTGTGGTTTCAGTGCATTATACATGACAGCTAGAGACTGAGTGTGAACGAATGTGGCCTTTGTTGTCTTTTCCTAGCGCTACTTCACGCATATGCGGGGGAGGGGGTTGTTATTTCATGTGTGGTGGGTTGGCGATGGGAATGATTAAAGGCAGACAGTATGAATTATGTGCATGTGTATATATGTATATGTCTGTGTGTGTATATATATATGTATATGTTGAGATGTATAGGTATGTATATTTGCGTGTGTGGACGTGTATGTATATACGTGTGTATGTGGGTGGGTTGGGCCATTCTTTCGTCTGTTTCCTTGCGCTACCTCGCTAACATGGGAGACAGTGACAAAGCAAAATAAAAAAGAATAAAAAATATGTTAATATATTAATTATTACACTTTGTCACTGTCTCCCACATTAGCGAGGTAGTACAAGGAAACAGACAAAAGAATTGCCCAATCCACCCACATACACATTTATAAACATAAATGCCCACACACGCACATATACATACCTATACATTTCAAAGTATACATACATGTACAAATTCATACATGCTGCCTTCATCCATTCCCACCGCCACCTAGCCGCACATGAAAATGGCACCCCCTTCCCCCCGCATATGTACGAGGTAGCACTAGGAAAAGACAACAAAGGCCACATTCGTTTACATAGTCTCTAGCTGTCATGTGTAATGCACTGAAACCACAGCTCCCTTTCCACACCCAGGCCCCACAAAACTTTCCATGGTTTACCCCAGACGTTTCTCATGTCTTGGTTCAATCCACTGACAGCACGTTGACCCCGGTATACCACATTGTTCCAATTCACTCTATTTCTTGCACACCTTTCACCCTCTTGTATGTTCAGGCCGCGATCACTCAAAATCTTTTTCACTCCATCCTTCCACCTCCGATTTGGTCTACCACTTCTCTTCGTTCCCTCCACCTCTGACACATGTATCCTCTGTCAATCCTTCTTCTTTCATTCTCTCTATGGCCCAAACCATTTTAGGACACCCTCTTCTGCTCTCTCAACCACACTCTTTTTATTACCACACATCTCTCTTACCCCTTTCATTACTTACTCAATCAAATCACCTCACACCACATATTGTCCTCAAACATCTCATATCCAACATATCCACCCTTATCCGCACAACCCTATGCCTCGCAACCATATAACATTATTGGAACCACTATTCCTTCAAACATACCCAATTTTGCTCTCCGAGATAATGTTCTCCACACATTCTTTAATGCTCTCAGAACCTCCTCCTCCACCGTGTGACTCACTTCTGCTTTCATGGTTCCATCCGCTGCCATATCCACTCCCAGATATCTAAAATACTTCACTTCCTCCAGTTTTTCTCCATTCAAACTTACCTCCCAATTTACTTGTCCCTCAACCCTACTGAACCTAATAACCTTGCTCTTATTCATATTTATCCTCAGCTTTCTTCTTTCACACACTTTACCATTCTCAGTCATTAGCTTTTGCAGTTTCTTACCTGAATGAGCCGCCAGCACTGTATCATCAGCGAAGAACAACTGACTCACTTCCCAAGCCCTCTGCTCCACAAAAGACTGCATACTTGCCCCTATCTCCAAAACTCTCGCATTCACCTCCCTAACAACCCCATCCATAAACAAATTAAACAACCATGGAGACATCACGCACCCCCGCCACAGACTGACATTCACTTGGAACCAATCATTTTCCTCTCTTCTTATTCGTACAAAAATACCTTATGTCCTCGATAAAAACTTTTCATCGCTTCTAGGAACTTACCTCCCACACCATATACCATTCTTTCACACATATACATACATATGCATATCATCATATACATACATATACATACACATACACAGACATTACATGCAGACACCTGTACATATTCATATTTGCTTGCCTTCGTCCTTTCCTGTCGCTACCTTGCCCCATACGAAAACAGCATCGCTATCCCCTGCTTCATTGAGGTAGTGCCAGGAATACAGACAAAAAGGCCCCATTCGTTCATACTCAGTCTCTAGCTGTCATGTGTAATGGATTGAAACTATAGTTCTCTAATCCACATCCAAGCGACTAAAAGGGGAGGGAATGGGTGGCTAGAAATCCTCCACTCCCGTTTTTTACTTTTCAAAAAAGGAACAGAGTAGGGGGCCAAATGAAGATATTCCATCTTAAGGTTCAGTCCTATTTTCTTAACTCTACCTCGCTGATGCAGGAAATGGTGAATATATATGATATATTTTTTTTTTCACACTATTCACCATTTCCTACATTAGCAAGGTAGCGTTAAGAACAGAGGACTAATCCTTTGAGGGAAATCCTCACTTGGCCCCCTTCTCTGTACCTTCTTTTGGAAAATTGAAAATTAGAGGGGAGGATATCCAGCCCCCTGCTCCCTCCCCTTTCAGTCGCCTTCTATGACACGCAGGGAATATGTGGAAAGTATTCTTTCTCCCCTATCCCCAGGGAATAAATGAATAAAGAGGATATATATATATATATATATATATATATATATATATATATATATATATATATATATATATATATATATATATATATATATATTTTTTTTTTTTTTTTCATACTATTTGCTATTTCCCGCGATAGCGAGGTAGCGTTAAGAACAGAGGACTGGGCCTTTGAGGGAATATCCTCACCTGGCCCTCTTCTCTGTTCCTTCTTTTGGGAAAAAAAAAAAAAAAAAAAAATGAGAGGGGAGGATTTCCAGCCCCCCGCTCCCTTCCCTTTTAGTCGCCTTCTACGACACGCAGGGAATACGTGGGAAGTATTCTTTCTCCCCTATCCCCAGGGAATATATATATATATATATAGAGGGTTAGGGAAAATGATTTGGTAAACAGAGAAGAGGTAGTAAAAGCTTTGCGGAAGATGAAAGCCGGCAAGGCAGCAGGTTTGGATGGTATTGCAGTGGAATTTATTAAAAAAGGGGGTGACTGTATTGTTGACTGGTTGGTAAGGTTATTTAATGTATGTATGACTCATGGTGAGGTGCCTGAGGATTGGCGGCATGCGTGCATAGTGCCATTGTACAAAGGCAAAGGGGATAAGAGTGAGTGCTCAAATTACAGAGGTATAAGTTTGTTGAGTATTCCTGGTAAATTATATGGGAGGGTATTGATTGAGAGGGTGAAGGCATGTACAGAGCATCAGATTGGGGAAGAGCAGTGCGGTTTCAGAAGTGGTAGAGGATGTGTGGATCAGGTGTTTGCTTTGAAGAATGTATGTGAGAAATACTTAGAAAAGCAAATGGATTTGTATGTAGCATTTATGGATCTGGAGAAGGCATATGATAGAGTTGATAGAGATGCTCTGTGGAAGGTATTAAGAATATATGGTGTGGGAGGCAAGTTGTTAGAAGCAGTGAAAAGTTTTTATCGAGGATGTAAGGCATGTGTACGTGTAGGAAGAGAGGAAAGTGATTGGTTCTCAGTGAATGTAGGTTTGCGGCAGGGGTGTGTGATGTCTCCATGGTTGTTTAATTTGTTTATGGATGGGGTTGTTAGGGAGGTAAATGCAAGAGTCCTGGAAAGAGGGGCAAGTATGAAGTCTGTTGGGGATGAGAGAGCTTGGGAAGTGAGTCAGTTGTTGTTCGCTGATGATACAGCGCTGGTGGCTGATTCATGTGAGAAACTGCAGAAGCTGGTGACTGAGTTTGGTAAAGTGTGTGGAAGAAGAAAGTTAAGAGTAAATGTGAATAAGAGCAAGGTTATTAGGTACAGTAGGGTTGAGGGTCAAGTCAATTGGGAGGTGAGTTTGAATGGAGAAAAACTGGAGGAAGTGAAGTGTTTTAGATATCTGGGAGTGGATCTGTCAGCGGATGGAACCATGGAAGCGGAAGTGGATCATAGGGTGGGGGAGGGGGCGAAAATTTTGGGAGCCTTGAAAAATGTGTGGAAGTCGAGAACATTATCTCGGAAAGCAAAAATGGGTATGTTTGAAGGAATAGTGGTTCCAACAATGTTGTATGGTTGCGAGGCGTGGGCTATGGATAGAGTTGTGCGCAGGAGGATGGATGTGCTGGAAATGAGATGTTTGAGGACAATGTGTGGTGTGAGGTGGTTTGATCGAGTAAGTAACGTAAGGGTAAGAGAGATGTGTGGAAATAAAAAGAGCGTGGTTGAGAGAGCAGAAGAGGGTGTTTTGAAATGGTTTGGGCACATGGAGAGAATGAGTGAGGAAAGATTGACCAAGAGGATATATGTGTCGGAGGTGGAGGGAACGAGGAGAAGAGGGAGACCAAATTGGAGGTGGAAAGATGGAGTGAAAAAGATTTTGTGTGATCGGGGCCTGAACATGCAGGAGGGTGAAAGGAGGGCAAGGAATAGAGTGAATTGGAGTGATGTGGTATACAGGGGTTGACGTGCTGTCAGTGGAGTGAATCAAGGCATGTGAAGCGTCTGGGGTAAACTATGGAAAGCTGTGTAGGTATGTATATTTGCGTGTGTGGACGTGTGTATGTACATGTGTATGGGGGGGGGGGGTTGGGCCATTTCTTTCGTCTGTTTCCTTGCGCTACCTCGCAAACGCGGGAGACAGCGACAAGGTATTAAAAAAAAAATATATATATATATATATATATATATATATATATATATATATATATCTTTCTTTTTCTTTCAAACTATTTGCCATTTCCCGCATTAGCGAGGTAGCATTAAGAACAGAGGACTGGGCCTTTGAGGGAATATCCTCACCTGGCCCCCTTCTCTGTTCCTTCTTTTGTAAAATCAAAAAAAAAAAAAGAGAGGGGAGGATTTCCAGCCCCACGCTCCCTCCCCTTTTAGTCGCCTTCTACGACACGCAGGGAATACGTGGGAAGTATTCTTTCTCCCCTATGTCCTCCTATATATATATATATATATATATATATATATATATATATATATATATATATACATAGGGTGGGAGAGGGGGTGAAAGTTCTGGAAGCATTGAAAGATGTGTGGAAGGCGAGAACGTTATCTCAGAAAGCAAAAATGGGTATTTTGAAGGAATGGTGGTTCCAACAAAGTTATATGGTTGCGAGGCATGGGCTGTAGATAGAGTTGTGTGGAGGAGGGTGGATGTGCTGGAAATGAGATGTTTGAGGACAATATGTGGTATGAGGTGGTTTGATCGAGTAAGTAATGAAAGGGTAAGAGAGACATGTGGTAATAAAAAGAGTGTGGTTGAGAGAGCAGAAGAGGGTGTTTTGAAAAGGTTTGGTCACATGGAGAGAATGAGTGAGGAAAGATTGACCAAGAGGATATGTGTCAGAGGTGGAGGGAACGAGGAGAAGTGGGAGACCAAATTGGAGGTGGAAAGATGGAGCTAAAAAGATTTTGAGTGATTGGGGCCTGAACATGCAGGAGTGTGAAAGGCATGCAAGGAATAGAGTGAATTGGAACGATGTGATATACCTGGGTCGACATTTCACTCTATTCGTTTTACGCCTTTCACCCTCCTGCATGTTCAGGCCCCGATCACTCAAAATCATTTTCACTCCATCTTTCCATGTCCAATTTGGTCTCCCACTTCTCGTTACCCCCACCTTTGACACATATCCTCTTGGTCAATCTTTCCTTTTTCATTCTCTTCATGTGACCAAACCATTTCAAAACACCCTCTTCTGCTCTCTCGACCACACTCTTTTTATTACCACACTTCTCTGTTACCCTATTATTACTTACTCAATCAAACCCCCTCACACCACATATTGTCCTCAAACATCTCATTTCCAGCACATCCACCCTCCTCCACTCAACTCTATCCATAGCCCATGCTTCACAACCATATAACATTGTTGGAACCACTATTCCTTCAAACATACCCATTTTTGCTTTCCGAGATAATGTTCTCGACTTCCACACATTCTTCAACGCTCCGAGAACTTTCGCCCCCTCCCCCACCCTATTATTCACTTCCGCTTCCATGATTCCATCCGCTGCCAAATCCACTCCCAGATATCTAAAACACCACTTCCTACAGTTTTTCTCCATTCAAACTTACCTCCCAGTTGACTTGTCCCTCAACCCTACTGTACCTAATAACCTTGCTCTTATTCACATTTACTCTCAGCTTTCTTCTTTCACACCCTTTACCAAACTCAGTCACCAGCTTCTGCAGTTTCTCACATGAATCAGACACCAGCGCTGTATCATCAGCAAACAACAACTGACTCACTTCCCAAGTTCTTTCATTCACAACTGACTGCATACATGCCCCTCTTCCCAAAACTCTTGCATTCACCTCCCTAACAACCCCATCCATAAACAAATTAAACAACCATGGAGACATCACACACCCCTGCCGCAAACCTACATACGCTGATAACCAATCACTTTCCTCTCTTCCTACAGGTACACATGCCTTGCATCCTCGATAAAAACTTTTCACTGCTTCTAACAACTTTCCTCCCACACCATATATTCTTAATACCTTCCACAGAGGATCTCTATCAACTCTATCATATGCCTTCTCCAGATCCATAAATGCCACATACAAATCCATTTGCTTTTCTAAGTATTTCTCACATACATTCTTCAAAGCAAACACCTGATCCACAAACCTTCTACCACTTCTGAAACCACACTGCTCTTCGCCAGTCTGATGCTCTGTGCATGCCTTCACCCTCTCAATCAATACCCTCCCATATAATTTCCCAGGAATACTAAACAAAGTTATACCTCTGTAATTTGAGCACTCACTTTTATCCCCTTTGCCTCTGTACAATGGCACTGTGCAAGCATTCTGCCAATCCTCAGGCACCTCACCATGAGTCATACATACATTAAATAACCTTACCAACCAGTCTATAATACAGTCACCCCATTTTTTAATAAATTCCACTGCAATACTATCCAAACCCGCTGCCTTGCCGGCTTTCATCTTCTGCAAAGCATTTACTGCCTCTTCTCTGTTTACCAAAGCATTTTCCCTAACCCTCTCACTTTGCACACCACCTCAACCAAAACACCCTATATCTGCCACACTATTTTCAAACACATTCAACAAACCATCTCCTTCTCACATCACCACTACTTGTTATCACCTCCCCATTAACCCCCTTCACTGAAGTTCCCATTTGTTCCTTTGTCTTACGTACTTTATTTACCTCCTTCCAAAACATCTTTCTTTTTTATTATTTTATCTTATTTTGCTTTGTCGCTGTTTCCCGTGTTAGCAAGGTAGCGCACAGAAACAGATGAAAGAATGGCCCAACCCATCCACATACACATGAATACACATACACGTCCATACACGCACACATACATACCTATACATCTCAACATATACATATATATACACACACAGACATATACATATATACACATGCACATAATTCATAGTCTGCCTTTATTTATTCCCATCGCCACCCCGCCACACATAACAACCCCCTCCCCCCTCGTGTGCACGAGGTAGCGCTAGGAAAAGACAATAAAGGCCACATTCGTTCACACTCAGTCTCTAGCTGTCATGTAATAATGTCATGTAATAAAAAAAATCTTTTTATTCTCCATAAAATTTAATGATACTCTCTCACCCCAACTCTCATTTGCCCTCTTTTTCACCTCTTGCACCTTTCTCTTGACCTCCTGCCTCTTTCTTTTATACGTCTCCCACTCATGTGCAGTTTTTCCCCCGCAAAAATTGTCCAAATGCCTCTCTCTTCTCTTTCACTAATACTCTTACTTCTTCATCCCACCACTCACTACCCTTTCTAATCTGCCCACCTCCCACGCTTCTCATGCCACAAGCATCTTTTGCGCAAGCCATCACTGCTTCCCTAAATACATCCCATTCCTCCCCCACTCCCCTTATGTCCTTTGTTCTCACCTTTTTCCATTCTGTACTCAGTCTCTCCTAGTACTTCCTCACACAAGTCTCCTTCCCAAGCTCACTCACTCTCACCAGTCTTTTCATCTCAACATTCTCTCTTCTTTTCTGAAAACCTCTACAAATCTTCACCTTTGCCTCCACAAGATAATGATCAGCCATCCCTCCAGTTGCACCTCTCAGCACATTAACATCCAGGAGTCTCTCTTTTGCGCGCCTATCAATTAACACGTAATCCAACAACGTTCTCTGGCCATCTCTCCTACTTACATACGTATACTTATGTATATCTCTCTTTTTAAACCAGGTATTCCCAATCACCAGTCCTTTTTCTGCACATAAATCTACAAGCTCTTCACTATTCCCATTTACAATGCTGAACATCCGATGTACACCAGTTATTCCCTCAACTGCCACATTACTCACCTTTGCATTCAAATCACCCATCACTATAACCCGGCCTCGTGTATCAAAACTACCAACACACTCACTCAGCTGCTCCCAAAACACTTGCCTTTCATGATCTTTTTTCTCATGCCCAGGTGCATAATCACCCATCTCTCCATCCACTTTCAGTTTTACCCATATCAGTCTAGTGTTTACTTTCTTACACTCTATCACATACTCCCACCACTCCTGTTTCAGGAGTAGTGCTACTCCTTCCCTTGCTCTTTTCCTCTCACTAACCCCTGACTTTACTGCCAAGACATTCCCAAACCACTCTTCCCCTTTACCCTTGAGCTTTGTTTCACTCAGAGCCAAAACATCCAGGTTCCTTTCCTCAAACATACAACCTATCTCTCCTTTTTTCTCACCTTGGTTGCATCCACACACATTTAGACACCCCAGTCTGAGCCTTCGAGGAGGCACTCCCTGCATGACTCCTTCTTCTGTTTCCCCTTTTAGAAAGTTATAATACAAGGAGGGGAGGGTTTCCACCCCCTGCTCCCATCCCCTTTAGTCGCCTTCTTCGACACGTGAGGAATGCGCGGGAAGTATTCTTTCTTCCCTATCCCCACTAGGGAATGTGAAGCGTTTGTGGTAAACCATGGAAAGTTTTGTGGGGCCTGGATGTGGAAAGGGAGCTGTGGTTTTGGTGCCCTACACATGACAGCTTGAGACTGAGTGTTAACAAATGTGGCCTATGTTGTCCTTTCCTAGTGCTACCTCGCAGGGGGATTGGGGATGCTACTTCATGTATGGCGGGGTGGCGACAGGAATGAATAAAGGCAACATGTATGAATTATGTGCATGTGTATGTATGTTTATGTCTGTGTATGTATGTATATGTATACGTTGAAATGTATAGGTATGTATATGTGCATGTGTGGGTGTCTATGTATATACATGTGTATTTCTGTGGGTTGGGCCGTTCTTTTGTCTGTTTCCTTGCGCTACCTCACTTACACGGGAGACAGCGACAAAGTATAGTAAATGAATAAATGATATATACATATACAGGTTGAACATCCCTAATCAAAAAATCCAGAATCCCAATTGCTCTCAAAATCTGAAACTTTTTGAGTGGCGACTAAGCATTTTTTTCATTGTATTAATGGTATTTCCTATTTTTTTTTTTACTGTTATGTACTTTTGTATGAATAAGTGTAAGAAAATGATTGCTTATCAGTAGCATATGAATTCAGAGTCGGGAATGAAGGTGATGCCAAACAACCACAGATTGTCCACATCTGCAGCTGAGGTTGTGGCACCTTAGCTTTCTGATGATTCACTGTTACTCAAACTTTGTTTCATTTGCAAAATTATTAAAGATATTGCATGAATTTCCTTCAGGCTCTGTGTATAAGGTGTATATGAAACTTAAATTGATTTTGTGTTTAGACTTGGGTCCCATCCCCAAGATATCTCATTATGTATATGCAATTATTCCAAAATCCAAAACACTTCTGGACTCAGGCATTTCGGATAAGGGATACTCAACCTGTATTTGCTGATAACCACACTAGTTCATTATACTAGAGGGCTACTGTAACTGAAGTACTGAAAAATCTGATTTCCTGAACATAGTGAATATTCTTCAGAATTCTAGATTTTTCCGATGATTTATGTTTCTTAATTCATGAAGAATTTGTAATCATCACAAACTTCACAAAGTGCTTTTACAATTCATGAAGGAAACATATGACTACTGAGGTGATGACTTAAGGTGTGAGGATGACCTGGCTCAGACCAGACCGAGAACCAAATGTCACTGCACTTATCAATTTCAAATTTCTTAGGTCTCATAACTGCTAAAATCTACAATCCCTAAATCTACTAATGTAATTTACATAATGCTGCTGTACAGGTATGTACATGATGTATTTTATACACGGGTACATATACTTGATTAACATCCTGGTTCTGATCCTGAAGACTGAAACTTTAGATAAAATGAAGTTAATTAAAGTTAAACTTCACGCAAAAATAGGGGTTATGCTCTTGGTTCTGCAGGAACCCCTTTCAAGACTAACTAATTTTATTTACGCTTCTTAAATGCACCACCAGAAACACAAATGTAATATTTTAAACTATGTACTGTACCATTTATACATACACAGTGTTTAACTTAGCTGTTCTTAACATATATAAACCATAGTTAACCTGGTATGCCCACCTTAGGCTGAGCGCAACTGAACAACTTTGTCTTCCTCAGTCACTATCCACTGCATAACATGTACATTTGGGTCAAAAACTATTGATAATAAGGAACTATATTGTAATAATAATTTATTAACTTTATTAGTTAGTATGTGCAATTGGTCTTTGGCAGCTATGGTAACTCATTGTCTAGCTGTGGGCTCTGTCTTTACAGGGAGTACAATTCCATTTAAGTTTGGCCGTAAGTATTGTTACCTGCCTGCAGCACTTCTTGCTGATATTTTGCTTAGTTTCATATAGAAAGGAGATATTGCATAATTTATTTTTTATGTAATAGTTTTCTTAGCAACACTTCAGTTGACATCAGTAAGGCCACTACCTTAAAAATTTTGATATCATTTGGGTAGGTGACAAAAGACTTAACATTAATTTTATTCAAGTCTTGCACTAGGTTTTTACCATAAAAAAAAATCTTGATAAAGTGATGTAATAAACAGATATGATCACTGCTATATCTTCTATTCCCTGCTGAAATGTGTTCTTAGTTACAGGAGTTGTCAGTAGTTGGGGACGGGGTGGCGGGTACCAAAGCATTTGATATGATGGCCTTAGGAATGTTAACTGTAGTCTTACTGAGCACGTTAACATGAAATTGATATGTAGAAAACCTTTCTATACATAATAGTGCAAAGCATAAACAAGAGGTAGTAGAGGTAAGTAAGAGCACATAATGGCTCTGTTTATTAATGAAATATTTCTGAAGTTATGGAATTTTTTTCTGTAAAATGTAAAAAGTATAGATGATTGAAAACAGTTTCCATGTGGAGGTGTTGTTTGGGCTACCTTGAAATTTAACTGTGGACAAACATATTATTTAAAGAAAAAAGCATTAAGAGTGATTAACAATGTTTAGATGAATGATGTGTAGCTGTATATGTTCCAGCCATCTTGACTCAGCACTAGTGCTTTCATTATCCTTATTCTTCTTCTTCTTCTTCTTATTTTTATAATTATTATTATTCATTCTTGGGATAGGGGAGAAAGAAAGCTTCCCATGTATTCCCTGTGGCTGTAAAAGGTGACTAAAAGGGGAGGGAGTGAGGGCTGAAAATCCTCCCCTCCAGTTTTTGATTTTCCAAAAGAAGGAACAGAGAATGGGGCTCAGTCCTCTGTTCTTAACGCTACCTCGCTAACGCAGGAAATGGTGAATATGTATGAAACGAAAGAATTATTATTATTCTTTCATTATCTTTATTGTTCTTATTATTCTCATAACTACTTTTTTCCAAAGGCTATATATGATAGTGCAAACATTTTTATTGGCATTGATAATCCATGCTATAAATGCTATAAACATTTTAGCATTTGTTTATATTTAGATGCTGTAATTGCATTTTGGATTTTCTGTTTGATTAATGATACTAAGAAAAAGAGAACATTGAACAGGATGATGTTGAATAAGTTTTACCTGCTTTGTATGACACACACAATGAGAGATGTGTACACAGCGAATTACATGCAACAGCTAATGATTTTGATGCTCCTGCAGCTCATGTTAGGCAGGTGGGGTAGGTGACGTTCTCATCATGATACCACAGGAGTATGATGCTGCATGGTGTCATGAATAGGTTGACAAATTTGGATCACCTTGTATTTTTTTCTGAATCTCACAGAATTTGTTAATTCACACCACAACCAATGTATTAATGTGCAAGATCTGGTCACTGTGTGGTATGATGGATTTTGATCGCAATCCGTTATATTTTCTCCCATTGCCCAAAAAATTATGTTGGGCATTCTGGTGCAAGCAATAACAGATAGTTGCTGAAATATGCCAAATTCCGAATTAAGAATTAGTATCAAGGTAAACTGGGTGTGGCATTAATATCTGACAGGTATAACAGATTGCATGACAGCATTGCAGTATACACAATACAGGACTGCTATTTAAAAAAGGGCATCTGTTAAATGATTCCATTAGATTGATGCTTTACTTGCATCGAACCAGTGCTGCATTACAGCTCTTGGTGTCAAGCTTCCAAACAACTGGGATTCTGTATAGCCATAGACAAAGATCTTTTTTAGAGTGTATGTACATCTGAGACATTTTAGGCTAACTCCACTTTTGTTGGACTTCAGGTAATTGCTGAAGCTGTGAGAACAGTTGTCTCAATGTCTTCACCTTACAACATCTCATATGCTTAGATGGTTGAACACCACCATCATCATAAGATTCTCTGACAAAAGAGAGAATGGTGTTATCTTCATAGAAATTACCTCCTGAATGCTTGCTGAGGTACAATAGCAGAGTCTAATTAAGAGTTCTACAGTTTTTGTCTAGGTTGTCACGGTTATGTTCCATAATATAAATTACAAGGGCCTCACCTGTAACACATGAAGATAGGTAACTAAAATTATACAGATATTTCTTGAAAATGTAAATAAATAAAAAATGTCAGGTAAATGCTACACCCTGTATATATCAGACTCCAACTGCTTGAGGTCACTCTCAGTGAAAAGTCACCTGAGCTGAGGCTTTATCACTATCAGTTGATGAAAGGAAGTACAGTCTTGTTGAGGAATTGCTTGGTCCAAGGGAGTCAGATTTTTCCTTGCTTTTGAATATAGTTCAGCCTTAAAGCTGCAGGAGATCCATTAAAAGGGTCTGAAGGTTATATTTAACAATGATTGTAAGTATATGTTTGATTACTTATTTGATATGTGAGTGCATACATTTACAAGAAGGTATGATAATGGATATTTGTTAAAGTTTTGCCAGTGCTGATAGGAAAATTAAGATAGAAAATGTAGCGCCAATTGATTCATGTGGACGCTTTGCTCTGGCTAATGTGATACATGAGCATGGAATGTGGATCTGTAACACTCGCATAACTGTTGAAGTGCATGGTGTTTGAATATTTTTTTTTCATCTTTTAGATATTATGATAATTGGATGATATGAAATGAAGTTAGATAAACTTTTAAGAAAAGAATGGTGAAGTTCAACTCATGAATGAGAATAGTTGACGATGGGATGGATATGATTAGAAAGACAAAATGTCTTCTCTTGGGTCACCTTATTTGTGAGAAATGGTATATTGGATGGTGTTCGTATTGAAACCTTGGAATTGTTGTTTAAGGTGTTTTGTTTGTTGTGATTTGTTTTGAAATTTTTATCAAATAATGAATAATATACATATATTTTACTTCATTGATTGTGCACTTTGTATATATTAACAGTGGAAGATAACTTACAAAAAAAGTTAATCAAGTGTAATCTGGTATGATACTTAGAAATATTTTGTGTCATCTTGCTACAGAAATATATACTGTAATCTTTATGTAATTTTAGAAAATACTTTTGAAGTCGTATATTATTTCACAAGTTTGTGTGCACTACAGCCAGAGGACACGCGTGAAATACTTTCAATACAGTTTACTTATTACTTCAATGAATGATTTAATTGGGCCTTTGTCAGCGTTCATCATGCAAGACAGGAGCAGGTATCACCCAGAAATTAGCTTGACTCTGTAATAATGAAATACAGAATAGCTGAACTTTAATGGTGAGAGTGCAGAAAGCAGAGTTTCAGAATTTAGACGTTACTGGATTTCATGTTAAAAGAAAATATTTACATATATAGATATGGGAAATTATTGTTATGATGAATGTAACAGTACTGTGCCTGGACAGCTTTGAAACACTTAGGGAAAAATTTCATATTTCTTGCACTCCTCAAAAACTTATATGAATCCTTTGTGACTTTTCTAAAGGAGTGAATAATGAAGAAGTGGATTATAAACTTCATGTAAGTAGATAGCAGGAAAAATTTACTTTTATTTCAGATAATTATCTTAGTAATCTACTTTAAAATGATTTTGATAGCAGGATAGCATGACTGTGTACAGGATTAAGGGTAGTGGCCTTAGAAGGTCCATACCACTTTAGTGACCAAAGAAGATGCTTTTCTGTATGATGACCCCAAGAGACACTTTCTTGCCTGTATTATTTCTCGAGAATATGCTTGCTCGTGTGGTAACCCAAGGATGTGCTTTCTTGTTTGATGACCCCAAATGAAAACAAGTGTTTGCATGAATGATGGCCTCAAAAGGTGTTTTGCTGAATTGTGATTTCAGAAGATGCTTGGCTGTGTTTGCCTGTATGGTGACCTCCGAGGGTGCTTGCCTATATGATGACTCTAAGAGCTTGCCTGTATGGTGACCCAAGAACGTGCTTGCCTTTTTGTGACTCCCATAATGTGGTTGATTGTTTGGGTGACCCCCAAGGTCCTTGCATGTAGGGTAACTTTAGAAGGTACTTCTTTGTATGATGACTCCAAAAGATGCATGCCTACATGGTAACCCCAGAAGAGTCCTGCCTATATGGTGATCCCTGGAGATGCTTTTCTTTATGGTGATTTCAGAATGTACTTACCTTTGCGGGAGAATGCCTTTATGGTGACTTTATGTTTGTATGGTGACCCTAGAAAGTTCTTGTCCTTATAGTGACTCCAGAAGGTGCATGGCAGTATTGTCATACACCTGATCCACCATGTAAATGAGAATGGAGTTAAAAGTCATCGATATATAGTTTAGGAAATAAGTAACAAACCTCAAATTTACAGGTGTTTCTCCCTCTATGTATTCAGTTATTCAAGGATTGATTATTTTTAAGTGGGTGTAGAATTAAGTTATTGAATATGGTGCACACTGTAACTCTGTGTTTTTGATTTGATGATAAAAAATTTAGGAAAAGAGGAATTGCATTTGAAAGGTTGCTGAGTATCGCTTGGAACCATAAATGTGAAGTTGAGCTTTTTTGTTGAGTACTGGTACAACTTGAAATCATTTATAGTTTAATGTGACATGAAATGCAAACTTATGGTGGATGGAAGTATTTGCTTTTCCAACTTTATATTACTTTGGTTTCTTTGGTTTTAATCTTTGTGATGATACTGTTGTGTCGTGTAACTGTGTGTAACATTTTTAAAATCATTCATCGTAATGACCAGATGAGAAAGTTTTACATAATTTCCATTGTTTTTGACATTGGTGTTGTATGTAATAATATTGCTTGATGTCACAGAAATTGAAATGATCCAGAAAGTATAAGCTACACTTGTTCCCACATAATTTCAAAACTTAAATATGCTCATTTTATGCCAACAGAATGCTCATACGTAATGGCAACTCAGCCTTCATATACCTTCAAGATATTACTCATGAAACTGCTGTTCTCAGGATTAATAGTGAGGCCCAAGTTTTATATAGGATCACAGTGACCTCAACATAGATTTGTTGATGATACTAGGAGGACCTTTTAGTTAGGTTACCAGCTGACCCACACTTTGTGCAGGGCCAGAAATTTTTTACATTTGAGATCGTTTTCCTACAACCATAACTGCAAACATACTGTGCTCATTACTGATTGAAATGAAAGAACTCATTATGAGGTGAGTGTCTAGAGGTTCAGGCTGATAAAAAGGTATACCTCAAATATAGTTTCATGCTTTCTCTCCCTTGTGGAGAATGTCAAAAGATTTCCCCCATAATTTTTGAAGGGCAGGAATGCACATACATATACTTAGATACTCTCCTATTGTATTTGACTCAAATTGTAATCGTTTATGTAATTCTTGCACATTGATGTTTTTTACGTTGTATACTAGCGCTGTGAAACTTACAGTGCCATAGGTTACTTGATTTCTTAATTCATTTACCACTACAAAACATGATTTAAAAAAAAATTACAGATCACATTAATTTATTTAAATTCATAATTAATTTACCTCCAAATATCACTAGTGTGCTTCTGTTGTGTTCATACACAGAGCATAGGTCGCCAAGGACGAACAAAGATCTCCCATTCTAGTTTAATTCTACATGTAAGAGATTCACTTGAAAATTGCCTGTTTCAAACCCTGGGTGCTAGCAATGGTTGCCAAAAAGTTTGTCATGAACCAAGTGTCTTTTTGTTTAACACTTGGATGGGCTGGAGCCATGTATTTGTTAAATATTGAGTAGATTTTCACAGAACATTAAAGGGGCTTTCTGGTAATATTGTTTGAGGATTTCCATTGTGCCAGAGTACTGCTTGAAGAAAGCCAGTCCAGGTTAATTATTTAGTGATCTTGTACTTCTTTTCCACAAATCACAAATATTTAAATCATTAAATTCATTACAAAACTAAGCAGCATTGTTGTAGAAAATGTATATCATTGGATTTTAAGTAAATGTTGATTGTCTTTGGTATCATTATTTAAGAATGTTTTGTGATCAATATAAAAGGAATTTTATGATTGAAAGGTTGTAGAATCCAAGGCTTTCCTCCACCACAGCTCCAGACTTTATGTTTCTAATACCTGTATTGTATTCCCAGTTTGTAATTTTGAATGATCTGTGTATTTAACCCAATATTAATGTTTACACAGTTATTTTATATTTGCAGTATATTTTCTCTAAAAATGTAGGAGTTACTTCAAAACATGTTTAAACTAACAAAAACTAAAAAAGCCGAAGGGTGGTGTGTGGCTTGATATTGTTTTAGGTGTAGGGTCCCATATGAGGCCAATTTCCATGGTGCTTCACACATTAAACAGTAAAAGATGGGTAAACACAGCACACTACCATTAACTATGTTTGCAGTTTTTTATTTATTTTTTATTATTTTGCTTTGTTAGCGAGGTAGCACAAGGAAACAGACGAAAGAATGGCCCAACCCACCCACATACACATGTATGTACATACACGTCCACACACGCAAATATACATACCTATACAACTCAATGTATACATATATATACACACACAGACATATACATATATACACATGTACATAATTCATAGTCTGCCTTTATTCATTCCCATCGCCACCTTGCCACACATGGAATAACAACTCCCTTCTCCCTCATGTGAGCGAGGTAGCGCTAGGAAAAGACAACAAAGGCCTCATTCGTTCACACTCAGTCTCTAGCTGTCATGTAATAATGCACCGAAACCACAGCTCCCTTTCCACATCCAGGCCCCACAGAACTTTCCATGGTTTACCCCAGACGCTTCACATGCCCTGGTTCAATCCATTGACAGCACGTCGACCCTGGTATACTACATCGTTCCAGTTCACTCTATTCCTTGCACGCCTTTTACCCTCCTGCATGTTCAGGCCCTGATCACTCAAAATCTTTTTCACTCCATCCCTCCACCTCCAATTTGGTCTCCCACTTCTCGTTCCCTCCACCTCTGACACATATATCCTCTAGGTCAGTCTTTCCTCACTCATTCTCTCCATGTGACCAAAACATTTCAAAACACCCTCTTCTGCTCTCTCAACCACACTCTTTTTATTACCACACATCTCTCTTACCCTTACATTACTTACTTGATCAAACCACCTCACACCACATATTGTCCTCAAACATCTCATTTCCAGCACATCCACCCTCCTGTGCACAACTCTATCCATAGCCCACACCTCGCAACCATACAACATTGTTGGAACCACTATTCCTTCAAACACACCCATTTTTGCTTTCGGAAATAATGTTTTCGACTTCCACACATTCTTCAAGGCTCCCAGAATTTTTGCCCCCTCCCCCACCCTATGATTCACTTCTGCTTCCATGGTTCCATCCGCTGCCAAATCCACTCCCAGATATCCAAAACACTTCACTTCCTCCAGTTTTTCTCCATTCAAACTTACCTCCCAGTTCACTTGACCCTCAACCCTACTGTACCTAATATTCCTTGCTATTATTCACATTTACTCTCAACTTTCTTCTTTCACACACTTTACCAAACTCAGTCACCAGCTTCTGCAGTTTCTCACATGAATCAGCCACCAGCGCTGTATCATCAGCAAACAACAAATGACTCACTTCCCAAGCTCTCTCATCCACAACAGACTGCATACTTGCCCCTCTTTCCAAAACTCTTGCATTCACCTCCCTAACAACCCCATCCATAAACAAATTAAACAACCATGGAGACATCACACACCCCTGCCGCAATCCTACATTCACTGAGAACCAATCACTTTCCTCTCTTCCTACACGTACACATGCCGTACATCCTTGATAAAAACTTTTCACTGCTTCTAACAACTTGCCTCCCACACCATATATTCTTAATACCTTCCACAGAGCATCTCTGTCAACTCTATCATATGCCTTCTCCAGATCCATAAATGCTACATACAAATCCATTTGTTTTTCTAAGTATTTCTCAGTATTTCTAAGTATTTCGCAGTTTTTAGGTGAATAAATTCAAACTGATTTTAACTAAAAAAACAAATAATTACTCTCAGACATAGGCAAACTCTACATGCAAAGGTATTCTCCATACAGCTGAGAGTGCCATTTGCCTTTTGATCTGATCCTCTGCGAATATTAATCTGATTGCATACTTCCTTCTCATTTTTCTATTTACCTAATTGTTTTCCATACATTAGCTAGGCAGCATCATGAAACATCCGTTCTCTAGCTGTCCTGTGTATGTACTGAAATCAGAGCCAAACAGCAACAGTCAAGTCTGTCTATCTATCTCTGTCTGACACGCATTCCCTTTGGGGTGTTTCTCAAAGGTGTGGCCGTGGCAAGTGTTTCCGTAACCAGTGAACTCTATTGCCACTTCTTAGCCTTTATTAGTGCCTCACCCTTAACAGACCATTGGCTGAGGGGAACTTTAGAGCTAATTAATGTTTCAACCCACTGCTTTTACGTAATGCTTTACATACTATTACTTAATGTATCTACTCAATGCTCCTGTCTAACCTTCTTACCTACTGTTAAAACTAGCCAAGTACCAGATGATATTCCATGGTTTGCTTTGACTGCTTCATGTACCCTGGTTCAGCCCACTGACTGCACATAGCCATTCTGGTTCATTCTATTTCATGCGTGCCTCTCACCCTGTTGAATGCTCAGGCCACCAATATCCCAAAGCCTACTTCACTCCATCTTCCTCCTCATCCTTGGTCTCGCCTTCCTCCTGTCACTTCTAATGCAGATCCTCTTCACTGGTCTTTCTTTTATCACTCATCCTCACTATTTCAGTACAACCTGGTTTCTTCTCTCAATCATACTGCACTACCACAATTTTTCCTGTCATTGCCTTTCCTTATGTTATTAAGCCCATCTCACACCACACATTGTTAAGCACTTAATTTCCAGAACATCCCCCTCTCTTCCCCATTCAAGGCCTAAAATGCATATCTGTACAACACAGTTAGACATATTTTTCTTTACCATGAAAGACATTGGCCTCTCCTTCCATATACTCTGTAATACACTCTGGACCTTCCCCCCCCCCCCCCCTTTCTGACTTATTTTAGCCCCTGTGGTTCATTCCACAGACATGTCCAGCACTAGATATTTAGAGCACTCCACTTCTTCCACATTCTTCCCTAGTCAAACCTACACTCAACTCCACTTCCTGCAGGTTCTCCCCAATCAAATTTATACTCCAACCATCCTGTCTCATCTTCTTACACCTCACTACCTAACTTTTGTTCACATCTACTCTCAACTTTTTCCATTCACACACTTTCCCAGACTCTCTCAACAGCTTCTGAAGTTTCTCTTGTAAGTCTGCCACCAGAACCTGTGGCATTTGTAAACAGCTACTCATTCACCTTCCATGCCCCAAACCCCAAGATACTGTAGACCTACCCCTTGTCCTAAGACCCTTGGAATCCTAATCCTCTTCACCCTGTCCATAAAGAGACATAGTGACATCATCTAACCTTGACGTAGACCTCCCTATAACATGAACCATGCCCCCTCCTTTCCTGCTTGCACATTTGTATGCGGGTGGGTTGTGCAATTCTTTCATCTGTTTCCTTGCACTACCTCGCTAACGTGGGAGACAGCGACAAAGTGTAATAATAAAAATAATATATATATTTTATTTATTATTTATTATACTTTGTCACTGTCTCCCGCATCAGCGAGGTAGTGCAAGGAAATAGACAAAAGAATGGCCCAACCCATTCACATACACATGTATATAAATACACGTCCACCCACGCACATATACATACCTATACATCTCAACGTATATATATATATATATATGGGGATAGGGGTGAAAGAATACTTCCCACGTATTCCTCGCGTGTCGTAGAAAGCGACTAGAGGGGACGGGAGCGGGGGGCCGGAAATCCTCCCCTCCTTGTATTAACTTTCTAAAATGGGAAACAGAAGAAGGAGTCACGCGGGGAGTGATCATCCTCCTCGAAGGCTCAGAGTGGGGTGCCTAAATGTGTGTGGATGTAACCAAGATGTGAAAAAAGGAGAGATAGGTAGTATGTTTGAGGAAAGGAACCTGGATGTTTTGGCTCTGAGTGAAACGAAGCTCAAGGGTAAAGGGGAAGAGTGGTTTGGAAATGTCTGGGGAGTGAAGTCAGGGGTTAGTGAGAGGACAAGAGCAAGGGAAGGAGTAGCAATACTCCTGAAACAGGAGTTGTGGGAGTATGTGATAGAATGTAAGAAAGTAAATTCTCGATTAATATGGGTAAAATTGAAAGTTGATGGAGAGAGGTGGGTGATTATTGGTGCATATGCACCTGGGCATGAGAAGAAAGATCATGAGAGGCAAGTGTTTTGGGAGCAGCTAAATGAGTGTGTTAGCGGTTTTGATGCACGAGACCGGGTTATAGTGATGGGTGATTTGAATGCAAAGGTGAGTAATGTGGCAGTTGAGGGAATAATTGGTATGCATGGGGTGTTCAGTGTTGTAAATGGAAATGGTGAAGAGCTTGTAGATTTATGTGCTGAAAAAGGACTGATGATTGGGAATACCTGGTTTAAAAAGCGAGATATACATAAGTATACTTATGTAAGTAGGAGAGATGGCCAGAGAGCGTTATTGGATTACGTGTTAATTGACAGGCGTGCGAAAGAGAGACTTTTGGATGTTAATGTGCTGAGAGGTGCAACTAGAGGGATGTCTGATCATTATCTTGTGGAGGCTAAGGTGAAGATTAGTATGGGTTTTCAGAAAAGAGGAGTGAATGTTGGGGTGAAGAAGGTGGTGAGAGTAAGTGAGCTTGGGAAGGAGACCTGTGTGGGGAAGTACCAGGAGAGACTGTGTACAGAATGGAAAAAGGTGAGAACAATGGAAGTAAGGGGAGTCGGGGAGGAATGGGATGTATTTAGGGAATCAGTGATGGATTGCGCAAAAGATGCTTGTGGCATGAGAAGAGTGGGAGGTGGGCTGTTTAGAAAGGGTAGTGAGTGGTGGGATGAAGAAGTAAGAGTATTAGTGAAAGAGAAGAGAGAGGCATTTGGACGATTTTTGCAGGGAAAAAATGCAATTGAGTGGGAGAAGTATAAAAGAAAGAGACAGGAGGTCAAGAGAAAGGTGCAAGAGGTGAAAAAAAGGGCAAATGAGAGTTGGGGTGAGAGACTATCAGTAAATTTTAGGGAGAATAAAAAGATGTTCTGGAAGGAGGTAAATAGGGTGCGTAAGACAAGGGAGCAAATGGGAACTTCAGTGAAGGGCGTAAATGGGGAGGTGATAACAAGTAGCGGTGATGTGAGAAGGAGATGGAATGAGTATTTTGAAGGTTTGTTGAATGTGTCTGATGACAGAGTGGCAGATATAGGGTGTTTTGGTCGAGGTGGTGTGCAAAGTGAGAGGGTTAGGGAAAATGATTTGGTAAACAGAGAAGAGGTAGTAAAAGCTTTGCGGAAGATGAAAGCCGGCAAGGCAGCAGGTTTGGATGGTATTGCAGTGGAATTTATTAAGAAAGGGGGTGACTGTATTGTTGACTGGTTGGTAAGGTTATTTAATGTATGTATGACTCATGGTGAGGTGCCTGAGGATTGGCGGAATGCGTGCATAGTGCCATTGTACAAAGGCAAAGGGGATAAGAGTGAGTGCTCAAATTACAGAGGTATAAGTTTGTTGAGTATTCCTGGTAAATTATATGGGAGGGTATTGATTGAGAGGGTGAAGGCATGTACAGAGCATCAGATTGGGGAAGAGCAGTGCGGTTTCAGAAGTGGTAGAGGATGTGTGGATCAGGTGTTTGCTTTGAAGAATGTATGTGAGAAATACTTAGAAAAGCAAATGGATTTGTATGTAGCATTTATGGATCTGGAGAAGGCATATGATAGAGTTGATAGAGATGCTCTGTGGAAGGTATTAAGAATATATGGTGTGGGAGGCAAGTTGTTAGAAGCAGTGAAAAGTTTTTATCGAGGATGTAAGGCATGTGTACGTGTAGGAAGAGAGGAAAGTGATTGGTTCTCAGTGAATGTAGGTTTGCGGCAGGGGTGTGTGATGTCTCCATGGTTGTTTAATTTGTTTATGGATGGGGTTGTAAGGGAGGTAAATGCTAGAGTCCTGGAAAGAGGGGCAAGTATGAAGTCTGTTGGGGATGAGAGAGCTTGGGAAGTGAGTCAATTGTTGTTCGCTGATGATACAGCGCTGGTGGCTGATTCATGTGAGAAACTGCAGAAGCTGGTGACTGAGTTTGGTAAAGTGTGTGGAAGAAGAAAGTTGAGAGTAAATGTGAATAAGAGCAAGGTTATTAGGTACAGTAGGGGTGAGGGTCAAGTCAATTGGGAGGTGAGTTTGAATGGAGAAAAACTGGAGGAAGTGAAGTGTTTTAGATATCTGGGAGTGGATCTGTCAGCGGATGGAACCATGGAAGCGGAAGTGGATCATAGGGTGGGGGAGGGGGCGAAAATTTTGGGAGCCTTGAAAAATGTGTGGAAGTCGAGAACATTATCTCGGAAAGCAAAAATGGGTATGTTTGAGGGAATAGTGGTTCCAACAATGCTGTATGGTTGCGAGGCGTGGGCTATGGATAGAGATGTGCGCAGGAGGATGGATGTGCTGGAAATGAGATGTTTGAGGACAATGTGTGGTGTGAGGTGGTTTGATCGAGTAAGTAACGTAAGGGTAAGAGAGATGTGTGGAAATAAAAAGAGCGTGGTTGAGAGAGCAGAAGAGGGTGTTTTGAAATGGTTTGGGCACATGGAGAGAATGAGTGAGGAGAGATTGACCAAGAGGATATATGTGTCGGAGGTGGAGGGAACGAGGAGAAGAGGGAGACCAAATTGGAGGTGGAAAGATGGAGTGAAAAAGATTTTGTGTGATCGGGGCCTGAACATGCAGGAGGGTGAAAGGAGGGCAAGAAATAGAGTGAATTGGAGTCATGTGGTATACAGGGCTTGACGTGCTGTCAGTGGATTGAAGCAAGGCATGTGAAGCGTCTGGGGTAAACCATGGAAAGCTGTGTAGGTATGTATATTTGCGTGTGTGGACGTGTGTATGTACATGTGTATGGGGGGGGGGTTGGGCCATTTCTTTCGTCTGTTTCCTTGCGCTACCTCGCAAACGCGGGAGACAGCGACAAAGTATAAAAAAAAAAAAAAAAAAAAAAATATATATATATATATATATACTTTCCCTGGGGATAGGGGAGAAAGAATACTTCCCACGTATTCCCTGCGTGCCGTAGAAGGCGACTGAAAGGGAAGGGAGCGGGGGGCTGGAAATCCTCCCCTCTCGTTTTTTTTTTAATTTTCCAAAAGAAGGAACAGAGAAGAGGG
Source organism: Panulirus ornatus (assembly GCF_036320965.1). Taxonomy (NCBI): domain Eukaryota; kingdom Metazoa; phylum Arthropoda; class Malacostraca; order Decapoda; family Palinuridae; genus Panulirus; species Panulirus ornatus. The sequence continues at coordinate 18,728,399 of NC_092270.1, forward strand.
CCAGGTGAGGATATTCCCTCAAAGGCCCAGTCTTCTGTTCTTAACGCTACCTCGCTATCGCGGGAAATGGCGAATAGTATGAAAAAAAAAAAAAAAATATATATATATACACACACATGTATATAATTCATACTGTCTGCCCCTATTCATTCCCGTCGCCACCCCGCCACACATGAAATGACAACCCCCGCGCGTGTAGGAGGTAGCACTAGGAAAAGACAACAAAGGCCACATTCGTTCACACTCGGTCTCTACCTGTCATGTATAATGCACCGAAACCATAGCTCCCTTTCGACATCCAGGCCCCACAAAACTTTCCATGGTTTACCCCAGATGCTTCACATCCCCTGGTTCAATCCATTGACAGCACGTCAACCCTGGTATATCACATTGTTCCAATTCACTTTATATATAGAGACCTTCATATTTGACCATGGAAGCCTGTAACTTTTATGGTACTTACATAGTTGTAACTAACATCTGTAAATGAAACATCTTCCCCTTTTAGTATTCATTCCTCATGATTACACCAAAAACTTCTTCTCAAACCATGACTTATGTAATTAATTAAATGGAAACCTTTACTAATGCCTTTCTAATAGGAAAACTCAGAACCAAAAAGATTTTTCCAACACACTTTTAATATATGTTACATATCAGATGGTAAGACATGAGGGTCTTGTGACCCTAGGCACTGTTTCATTTGCGACGGATTTACTGGAGTGGGCTCGCAAGGTGTGGGCAGTGCAGAGAGAAAGGGAGAATGAATTGTAAAAATTCAATAAAAAGTGCACGTTAAATATCATTAAAATATATGATTATTCACTATTTCAGGTAAAAAATATCCTTTTTATCATTTTATGTAATTCTTATCAGGAACACATAAGTAATGGATTCCTAAGTGGATTATGTAAAACAATGCAATTCTCACTTTCTCCAATTTACCCTTCTTTGTACTAAGCTACATTAAAATGGCATACATTACAACTGTACATCATGATATGTTTAATATGACTATTATAGAAAATCATAACAGCACCAGAAGTTAATCAAATAAAAATGCAAGCATATGAATTGTTACTCATTTACATAAATGGAAAAAAACTTAAAAACAATATGGCCTGAATAGTACGATTTATAAAAAACATTCCAATTTCTAAAAAAAAAATACGAATTTATAGAATAATGTATATCTTAATTCAACCATAAAAGATGGATTTTAACATTGTTTTTAGTGATATCTGATTGAAAGTATTATGGCCCAGACAAATGGTATGAAATATTTAATAAAACCTGTTGGCTATTTGGGATAATTTCCCATTATTAAGGCAAAATCTCAATTTCCTTCATTAATCCCTGGACTGAGTGTTTATGGATGGACATTTCAAGGCACCTTGAGTCCCAAGACCATTTCTAATTTGCTTACTAACTTAAATGCAGGCACAAAAGCTCTTGGGTGAAAGCGACATAAAGCCTGACATAGAACTCTTATATTACGGCACCAGTATACAAGCTGATATATAAATGAATTATGCGAGATAAATGTCTACACAAAATAGATTCTTCTGAGACAACAGTGATTATATAATTATTTTAACTATTTGGCTAGGACTAAATAACACCTTAAATTATAAATGCATTTCACATCTCAACTCTCTTCTACATGGTAGCTTTTGTTGGAGCTGGTCATGTGCATTGTGCGTTCAATTTGTTGTGTTGAGTTTGTGATAATCTGTTTAGATTCTGTGACTGATCTACTAGATCTATTGAAGGTGGTGTTGGGTGAGGATGTAACAGAATAGTTTTCATCCTTCTGGAATGCTCGCAGTGCTTCCTTGAAAGTTGGCCCATCATCAAACTCAGCACCTCCATCACTTATTCTAGACTGATTGAAGGAAGTGTCGCTTGATGTTGGTCCACCATTTGCATAATTTGGTGACTGTTTGACTAAACTGGAAGTCTGAGTGGTAAGATGGGAACGAAGAGGGCTGGCATTGAATGTTGTCATGTGTGACTGAACGTTTGATGGTTCACTCTTGTAGTTGACCTTAATAGCACGGGTTGAAGTGATTACTCCTGAAGTTTCATATGAAGAGTCATACCTGTAAAAAGGGTTTGTATCAATATTCAGTCATATTTTGCTCAATATAAAAATGCAGACTTCATTTCTTAAGTACATCAATGCATACATGTTTGCTGTTTCCCACATCAGTGAGGTAGCATTAAGAACATAAGAGGAAGGGTCTCATTTGCACACATCCACTCCCTAGCTGTCAAGTATAATGCACGGAAACTAGAGCCCCTACCCAAAACCATCCCCCACAGAGTTGTCCATGGCTTCCACTGACTGCTTCATATGCCCTTGTTCAGCCCCTTGGTAGCATATGGCCCCTGTATACCACAGAGCTTCAATTCACTCTCTCCCTTCTTAGACCTCACACCCACTTGCATGTTCAGGCCCCAGACACACAAAGCATCTTTTGCTCCATCCTTCCAACTCCATCTTGGTTTTCCCATTTCCTTATTCCCTACTCTTTTAACATGTATACCCTCTTAGTCCTTACTCATCCTCTCCACATGTCTAAACCATTTCAGCACACCTTTAACTCTCTCATACTGCCTCGCCTCTCTTGTCCTATTATTTCTTATTCAATCAACACTCCTCACACCACATACTGTATTGTCTTACAACATTTCATTTCTAACACATCCACCCTCTTCCATACATATTTATCTAGAGCCCACACCTCACATCCATACAACACTATCAGAACTATTTTACCATCAAACATACTCATCTTTTCCCTATTTGACATGAGCCTCTTTTTTCACACTACTCAGTGCACCTAGGATCTTACCCATGCCTCACTTGAGCTTCCATAGTTACCTTCACTGTCATATTCACTCCCAGACATCGAAAACAGCCCAACTCCTCCAGCTTTTCTCCTTTCCAACTAATACTCCATCTAACCTGTCACTACTGGTAAACCTAATAATGTTGCTTTAATTCATACTTACTCTTAACTTTCTCCATTCACACACCTTCCCTAACTCAGACACCAACTTTTGCAATTGCTCACTTGAATCTATTAATAATTCCATGTCATTGGCAAATGACACTCACCTCCCCGGGGCCCTTCAACCCAACCGACTGTTGAATAGTTCCTCTCTCCAAGACTCTAGCATTCACCTCATTTTTTTCACTATCCCATCCAAAAACAAAAGAAAGAGCCATGGTGACATCACACACCTCTGACGGAAACTCACTATCTTCTAGAATAACTCAACCTCCTCTCCATCTACACAGACACACAAACAAACCTTACTTCTTTCTTTCTTTCATAAGTTTGCTTTTTCTGGTGTTAGCAAGGTAATGCCAGGAATAATGAAAGAAGAGGTCTCATTCACTCACAGTCTTTCTCTAGCTGTCACGTATAATGCATTGAAACCACAGCCCCTTATACACAACCCGGCCCAACTGACCTTTCCATGGTTCACCCAATTGCTTCTTATACCCTGGTTCTCTTCACGGACAGCATGTCACCAGCTGTAAACCATGTCGCTCCAGTTCCCTATATTCCATGGACATCTTTCACCCTCCAGCATGTTCAGGCCCCAAGAGTTCAAAATCTCTTTCACTCCATCCTTTCATCTACAATTTGGTCTCCCTGTTTTCCTTGTTCCCTCCACTTCTGACACATATATCCTTTTTGTCAACCTTTCCTCTCTCATTCTCTCCATATGCCCAAACCCTCTTCTGCTCTTTCAACCACACTCTTTTTATTACCACACAACTCTCTTACCCTTTCATTACTTAATCAAACCACCTCACACCACATATTGTCCTCAAACATTTCATTTTCAAAACATCCATCCTCCTCCGCACTACCCTATCTATAAGTCCATTCCTCACAACCTTATAATATTGTGGGATTACTATTCCTTCAAACATTCCCATTTTTGCCCTCCCAGATAATGTTCTCTCTTTGCACATATTCTTCTGCACCACTTATGACTCACTTTTGGTTTCATGGTTCCATTTGCTGCCATGTCCATTCCCAGATATCTAAAACACTTCAGTTCTTATTTTTCTCCATTCAAACTTACATCCAAACTAACTTGTCCCTCAACCCTGCTGAAACTAATGACCTTGCTTTTATTCACACTCGCTCTCAACTTTCTCCTTTCCCGCACATTTCCAAACTCGGTCACCAGGTTCTACAGTTTCTCATGTAAATCAGCCACCAGTGTTGTATCATCAACAAACAACAACTGCCTTATTTCTCAGGCCCTTTCATCCCCAACAGACCGGATACTTGCCCCTATCTCCAAGACCCTTGCATTTTCCTCCCTAACCACCCCATCCATAAACAAATTAAACAACCATGATGACATCAAACACCCCTGCTGCAGACCAACCTTCACTGGGAACCAATCACTTTCCTCTCTTCCTACTCACACACATGCCTTAAATCCTTGATAAAACCTCTCACTGGCTCCAGCAGCTTAACTCCCACACCGTATACTCTTAAGACCTTCCACAAAGCATCTCTATCAACCCTGTCATATGCCTCTCCAGATCCATACATGCCACATACAAATCCATCTATTTTTCTAAGAATTTCTCATTCTTTACAGCAAACACCTGATCCACACATCCTCTACCACTCCTTAAACCACAATGCTTCTCCCCAATCTGATGCTCAGTACATACCTTCACCCTCTCATCCATACCCTCCCATAAAAGTTACCAGGAATACTCGACAAACCTATACCTCTGTAGTTTGAACACTTACCTCTCTCCCCTTTGTCTTTATACAATGGCACTATACATGCATTCCACCAAATATCAGGCACTTCACCATGATCCATACATACACTGAATATCCTTACCAACCAATCAACAACAGTCATCCCCTTTCTAAATAAATTCAACTGCAATACCATCTACTTCCACCATCTTGCCGCATTTCATCATATGCAAGGCTTTACATAGTTATTTCCTCTTCAAACCACTCTCCATGACTCTCATTTAGCATACCACCCTAACCAAAACACCCTTCATCTGCCACTCTATCATCAAACACATTGAACAATCCTTCAAAATACTCACTCCATCTCCTCCTCACTTCATCACTACCTGTTATCACTTCCCTTTTTGCCCCCTTCACGAATGTTCCCATTTGTTCTCGTCTTCCACACATTATTTACCTCCTTCCAAAACATCTTTTTATTCACCCTACAGTTAAGTGATTCTATCTCACTCCAACTCTCATTTGCCCTCTTTTTCAACCCCTTCCTTCCTCTTGACCTTCTGCTGTTTTATTCTAATACATCTCCCAATCATTTCCACTCCTTCCAAGTAAGTAATGCCCAAACAACTCTCTTTTCTCTTTAACTAACTACTTTACTTCATCTCACCACTCACTACCTTCTCTGATTTGCTCACCTCCCACCTCTCGCATGCCACATGCCATCGCTGCTTTCCTGAATACCTCCCATTCTAACCCACTCCCCCTCACTTCATTTACTGTCACCTTTTGCCACTTGGCTGGTATTTCTTTACAAAAGTCTCCTTTCCCAGCTCACATACTCTCATCACTCTCTTCTCCCTGACAGTTTTTCCTTTTTTTGAAAAAAAAAAATCTACAAATCTTTACCCTTACCTCAACAAGATAGCGAACAGACATCCCACCAGTTGCCCCTCTCAGCACATTTACTTACAAAAGTCTCTTTTGTACATACCTATAAATAAACATGTAATCTAATAATGCTTGTTGACCGTCTCTCCAACTCACATACAGACACTTGTGTACATCACTTTTTAAACCAGGATTCCCAATCACCAGTCTTTTTTCAGCACAACTCCACAAGCTCTTCCACTTTACTTACCTTCGCATAAATCACAGATCAGTAATACCCAGTCCTGTACATCAAGACTAGCATGACACACTCACTTAGCTGCTTCCAAAATGTTTGCCTCGTGATCTTCTCATGGCCAGGCCCATAAGCACCAAAATCCACCCATCTCTTGCTATCCACTTTCAATTTTTACCTACATCAATCTAGAACTTACACTGTCACACATTCCTACAACTCCTGCTTTAGGAGTACTGCTATTCCTTTCTTAGCTCTTGTCCTCTCACCAATCCCCAACTTTACTCCTATGCCATTTCCCAACCATTTTTCCCCTTTACCCTTGAGCTTTGTTTCACTCAGAGCCAGAACATCCTGGTTTCTTTCCTAAAGCACACAACCCATCTCTCCTTTCTTCTCATCTTCTGTTTCCTCTTTTAGAAATTTAGATACAAGAAGGGGAAGGTTTCTAGTCCCCCACTCCCACCCCCTTTAGTTGCCTTCTATAACACATAGGGCCCCACAGCCCATTCCATGGTCTACTCCAGACGTTTCACACACCCTGGCTCAGTTCATCGACAACATGTTGACCTTGGTATCCCACATCATTCCAATTCACTCTATTCCTTGCACACCTCTCACTCTCCTGCATGTTCAGGCTCTTATTGCTCAAAGTCTTTTTCACTCCATCCTTCCACCTTCAATTTCATCTCCTGCTTCTCTCTGTTCCCTCCACCTGTGACACATATATATCCTCTTTGTCAACCTTTCCTCACTCATTCATTCCATATGTCCAAACATTTCAACACACCCTCTTCTGCTCTCTCAACCACACACTTTTCATTACCACACATCTCTCTCACCCTTTCATTACTTACTTGATCAAACCATCTCACACCACATGTTGTCCTCAAATATTACATTTCCAGCACATCCACCCTCTTCTGTACAAGCTTATCTATAGTCCATGCCATGCAAACATACACTGTTGGAACTACTACTCCTTCAAACAAACCCATTTTTGTTCTCCATGATAAAGTTCTCTCTTTCCACACATTCTTCATCACTCCCAAAACCTTTGCCACCTCCCTCCCTCTATGATTCACTTCAGCTTCTATGGTTCATTTCGCTGCCAAGTCCACTCCAAGATATCTAAAACACTTCACGTCCTCCAATTTTTCTCCATTCAAACTTAAATCCTAGCTAACTTATCCCTCAACTCTGCTGAACCTAATAACCTTGCTCTTATTCACATTTACTCAACTTTCTCCTTTCACACACTTTTCCAAACTCAGTCACCAACCTCTGCAGTTTCTCACTTGAATCAGCCACCAGTGCCGTATCATCAGCAAACAAAAAACTGACTCACTTCCCGGGTCCTCTTATCCCTAACAGACAGCATACTCACCCCTCTCTCCAAAGCTCTTGCATTTACCTCCCTAACCACCCCATCTATAAACAAATTATACAACAATGGGGACATAACATACCCCAGATGCAGCTGGGTTGATTGTGAACTGCCTGCCGCAACCAGGATTCGAACCTATGTGCTTGACCCTGAGCCACCCATGAAAGTGTCACTTTCAGGAATACTAACCACCATAACACTATCACACTTTGTTTCCTAATTCAAAATAGAATTTCTTAGAAAAAATTACTTACTTAGAGGAGGAGTCATAGCCAGAAAGATCTGTATCTGAGAGCCCTGACTCATTGCCATCCTTATATTGACTAATTTGAAGTATTTTCAGTGTTTCCCGAGCTAGATCCGCTTGTCTTTGCAGTTCATAAAATCTTGCACGGGCATCAATGATTTGTGACATGTTCGGGACTTTACGGCTTGGTACAACCACAGTGACCTCATCATCATTTTCGATAGCTTGCTGGGCAGCCCGTACCAAATTATCAGTGGCACGCTTCACGGCATTGCCAGCTGCCTGCAAGCGTTTTGTTGCATTTGAATCAGGATCAGCCTTAACCTTGCATGCTACAAGCAGCTGTGCAGTTGAGCCAGCAACCTGTTTAGCGGCTGAGATTAACTTTTCCTCACTGGCTTGCCCTTGAACCAAGGCATTTGCAGCCTCACAAAGAGAATGAGTTGCTGCTGCCACAAGACGAGCAGCAGACACAAGACCTTCAGACCACTGGCCATCATCTGAGGCAGCAGTTGGCCGTCTTCTTACACGTCCAGAATCAACAAGTTCCCTCTGTGCTGTAGATGCAGCCTTCACTAATGCTCCAGTTGCAGCAGCAATAGACTTACAGGCTTCTAAGATGATCTCATCGAAGTTCATTGATTCATCAACTTCCTGCAATACCAAGGTTGACAAAAATTAGATGATGCATTGTACATGAGAGCATGTGGATGACAAAGATTAAAGAATGGTTAAAGTGAATACATGCTGAAAAGAAAATATATAAATAATATAAAAGGGCAATATCTTATAAGCAGCAGAATTACAAATATCTAGCTTGAATGCAAAGACATCTGTCATTATATCTTTTGCGTAATATTTTTGAAAAAAAAGTCATTCCTTACATAACCAACCAAGAAAACTTAAACATGATATTCTGTAATATCCATGCCTGACAAACCAATAACATTATATGCTAAAAATTTCATTTATTGGTTTTAAAATTACAATTACTCTAAAAGGAATAATTGTAACATTACAATATTCTTTTGCATAATGTGAGGGACAAAGGGGAAGCATAACTGAAAGGGAATTAATTCTAAAAGGGATCTCAAGGAACAGTGAATCCTAAGAGATGCACACCATTTGGGGTTCAAATGCTTTTATTACCAACTAAGATTGCTATAAATAAATCTATCAGTCAATACACGAACAAAGGCAGTTCTTAAACTAATAAGATATCCACTGAATCTCAAGCCTTTTACCCAACAAGTCAAAATAAAGCAGTATAAAAAAAATCAGCTACTATTCACTGGCTTATATGTTAATCCATATCTTTCAATTCTATTCAACTTAGGTCCAACAAATACCTACAGCATTTTGGCTCACTCACAAAACCTCTGCTGATGTTTGGTTTGCTCTACTAAACAAAGGCTTTTAACAGTAATACAGTGTGTAACTAGTTGCTTCAAGTACTTTGATGAACCAAGTGAGACTACCAAGCTTCTAATGTTGTTAAAACGCCTAATAGTACAAGTTAATCTCCTTTCA